>NC_143030.1:62877398-62929898 GCF_057628025.1 Oncorhynchus mykiss | reverse complement strand
AGAGAGAGAGAGAGGGAGAGAGAGACAGAGAGAGACAGAGCGAGAGAGAGACAGAGAGAGAGACACAGAGAGAGAGAGAGAGAGAGAGAGAGAGAGAGAGAGAGAGAGAGAGACAGACACAGAGAGAGAGAGAGACAGACACAGAGAGAGAGAGAGAGAGAGAGAGAGAGAGAGAGAGAGAGAGAGACACACAGAGAGAGAGAGAGAGAGAGAGAGAGAGAGAGAGAGAGAGAGAGAGAGAGAGTATTCACACTAGTGTGTGTGTATGCCTTTCATTGATCTGTCCCCTGACATCACCAGCTATAAATAGGAGAGACATTGGTAGAGGTGGTGTAGAGTGACGATGCTATGGATGCTAACTAGACCCTAACCTTCCTCTCTGAGCTACAGAAACTGACATCACACAACCAATTACACCTCATTATACATACAGTACATATCAGGGTTGGGGTCAATTCCAATTTAATTAGAAATTACAATTCAGTTCTTAAATTCACTCATGAAGTCAATAATTTACATTGAATTAAATTCTAATTTTAAAAAATCTTCATGTTCTGGAATTTAAATTGAATGGAATTAGTATGTTTGGACTTTTTGAATTGGAATTTAATTGTTAAAACATTTTATATTTAGAATTTAATTGGAATATCCCAGTTAATGGTATGAATGCACATCAACAATTTATTTATTTTTAATTATTTCAACCTCTATTCCTATATTTCTGTCATGAGAATTTTCAATCCCAATGATGATAACTTAACAATTATTTAAGCTTTGACCAATCCCCGAGGTTTGTAAGACCCTGGGTTTAATAATAATTAGGCAAAGACTCAGCTTCTGCAAAAGGTTCGTAAGCTTTATTCAGAGACAATAATTTTATAACTCCCACCCCCACCTACTTACACGCACATACACACACACACACACACACAGTAGGTGGGCTTTAACTTTCCCCACGGTCCATATTCCTCGTTTATCACTATTCTACCAAGATGGCAGTTCCATGCCGTTCCCTTCCTCCCTAGATTAGAGGGACCTTGACAGGGCCTCTTTCCTGTCGTAAGTTTTTCAGAGTTCCAACCAGGTCAGGTCATGTATAGTTCAATTGTCCTCTGTGTTTTCTCAGTCCCACATTTTTCACCCTTAACTTGTCTCAACCAAACCTTATTGGATTTTAGTCTAATCATTCTAATACATTTTACATAGTCTAATAAACACGTTTCAGGGTGGAATTCTTTAGTTATTACTTTAAACATATCCCTTATCAATTTCCAGAATAACTAAGCTGTCTGAATAGTGACATCATCCGCCTGAAAGCCTGAGGGAGTTTAATTCAAATTGGAATTTGTGGAATTGTTGGGGATAATATTGAATTGTAATTTACTTAACATTGGAATTCAGAATCATTTAATTATCTCATAATTCAAAGACTGACTTGGAATTTGAATTGAATTAAATGGAATTTACAGAACTGACCCCAACCTTGATACATACTACATACTGTAGCTTTTATAGAATGCTGTCCGACAACAGAACCAACTAAATTATCCCAAAAAGTCATTCATATAGCATACACAGTCATATATTGCATTCGGAAGTATTCAGACCCCTTGACTTTGTCCACATTTTGTTACGTTACAGTCTTATTAAAACAAAATTACATTATATTTTTCCCGGAGTCAATCTACACACTACCCCATAATGACAAAGCGAAAACAGGTTTTTAAAAATGTTTGCACATTTATTACAAATAAAAAACAGAAATACCTTATTTACACAAGAATTCAGACCCTTTGCTATGAGACTTGAAATTGAGGTCAGGTGCATCCTGTTTCCACTGATAATCCTTGAGATGTTTCTACAACTTGATTGGAGTCTACCTGTGATAAATGAAATTGATTGGACATGATTTGGCAAGGCACACCCCTGTCTATATAAGGTCCCACAGTTGACAGTGCATGTCAGAGCCAAAACCAAGCCATGAGGTCGAAGGAATTGTCCGTAGAGTTTAGAGACAGGATTGTGTCAAGGCACAGACCTGGGGAAGGGTATTAAAAAATGTCTGCAGCATTGAAGGTCCCCAAGAACACAGTGGCCTCCATCTTTCTTAAATGGAAGTAGTTTGGAACCACCAAGACTCTTCCTAGAGCTGGCCGCTCGGCCAAACTGAGCAATTGGGGAGAAGAGCACCTGTCAGGGAGGTGACCAAGAACCCGAAAGTCACTCTGACAGAGCTCAAGTTCCTCTGTGGAAAGGGGAGAACCTTCCAGAAGGACAACCATCTCTGCAGGCCGTTATGGTGGAGTGGCCAGACGGAAGCCACTCAGTAAACGGCACATGACAGCCCACTTGGAGTTTGCCAAAAGGCACCTAAAGGACTCTCAGACCATGAGAAACAAGATTCTCTGGTCTGATGAAACCAAGATTGAACTCTTTGGCCTAAATGCCAAGCATCACGTCTGGAGGAAATCTGGCACCATCTCTACAGTGAAGCATGGTGGTGGCAGCATCATGCTGTAGGGATGTTTTTCAGCGGCAGGGACTGAGAGACTAGTCAGGATCGAGGGAAAGATGAATGGAGCAAAGTACAGAGAGATCCTTGATTAAAACATGCTCCAGAGTGACCAGGACCTCAGACTGGGGTGAAGGTTCACCTTCCAACAGGACAACGACCCTAAGCACACAGCCAAGACAACGCAGGATTTGCTTCGGGACAAGTCTCTGAATGTCCTTGAGTGGCCCAGCCATAGCCTGGACTTGAACCTGATCGAACATCTCTGGAGAGACCTGAAATAGCTGTGCGGGATCTGTAGAGAAGAATGAGAGAAACTCCCCATATACAGATGTGCCAAGCTTGTAACATCATATAAAGAAGGATCGAGGCTGTAATCGCTGCCCAAGCTGCCTCAACAAAGTACTGAGTTAAGGGTCTGAATACTTATGTAAATGTGATATATATCTTTTTTTACATATCTTAAAAAAAAGAAAGCGTTTTTGCTTTGTCATTATGTGGTATTGTGTGTAGATTGATGAGGGGGATGATGATGATGTAATCCATTTTAGAATAAGGCTGTAACATAACAACATTTTGAAAAAGTCAAGGGGTCTGAATAATTTCCGAATGCACTATTGACTAGACTGTTGTCACTGTTGTATGTAAGTTTTGGTAGAGGCTCTCTGAGAGGACCATAAACATCAACCTCCTGCTTTACTCTGATGTTGAGATGTTGGAAGAAATCAAGACTTGGTAGCTGACATGAACCCTCCTTTGTTCCATCTCCTCCTTATGTCATGTTGTATTTCCCTACACAGCAATGCAAAGCTCTGTGTCTCTCGCTCTCTCTGTTACTCTCTGTTACTCTCTCTCTCTGTAGCTCTCTCTCTGTGTTACTCTCCCTTTGTAACTCTCTGTCTCTCTCTCTGTCTCTCTCTCTGTCTCTCTCTGTAGCTCTCTCTCTCGGTTACTCTCTGTTACTCTCTCTCTCTGTAACTCTCTGTCTCTCTCTCTGTAGCTCTCTTTCTCTCTGTAGCTCTCTCTCTGTCTCTCTCTCTATATGAAACTATGTCTGTATGTCTCTCTCTCTGTAACTCTCTCTCTCTCTCTCTCTCTGTCTCTCTGTCCCTCTGTCTCTCTCTGTAACTCTCTCTCTCGCTGTAGCTCTCTCTCTCTGTAGCTCTCTCTCTCTCTGTGACTCTCTCTCTGTAGCTCTATCTCTCTGTTACTCTCTCTCTGTAACTCTCTCTCTCTAACTCTCTCTGTAGCTCTCTCTCTCTGTAACTCTCTCTCTGTAGCTCTCTCTCTCTCTCTCTGTAACTCGCTCTCTCGGTAGCTCTCTCTCTCTCTCTCTCTGTAACTCTCTCTCTCTCTGTAGCTCTCTCTCTCTGTAACTCTCTCTCTCTCTCTGTAACTCGCTCTCTCTATAGCTCTCTCTCTCTGTAGCTCCCTCTCTCTGATGTCTCTCTCTGTAACTCTCTCTCTCTGTAGCTTTCTCTCTCTCTGTAACTCTCTCTCTCGGTAGCTCTCTCTCTCTCTCTGTAACTCTCTCTCTCTCTCTGTAGCTCCCTCTCTCTGTAACTCTGTCTCTCTCTGTAACTCGCTCTCTCTATAGCTCTCTCTCTCTGTAGCTCTCTCTCTCTCTGTAGCTCCCTCTCTCTGATGTCTCTCTCTGTAACTCTCTCTCTCTGTAGCTATCTCTCTCTCTGTAGCTCTCTCTCTCTCTGTAGCTCTCTCTCTCTCTCTCTGTAACTCTCTCTCTCTCTCTCTGTAACTCTCTCTCCCTCCCTCTCTCTGGCTGACTGTGTGTAGGGAGGCTAATAAACCAGCCTTCTATCTCCATCTTCCTACTTCTTCTCATTGTCCTCATCATCTTCCCTTTTCTAACAGACTCTATTCCACTACCTGATGTCCTTGCTGGCTTAGTGGTAAGTGCCATGGGAAATGGACCAGTGGCTGTGTGTGTGTGTCCAGAGTGACATACAGTCCCATGTGTAGGTATAAGTGCACACTAAGAGGGTATGTAGATGTTATGTATTACGGTACATGAACATTGCCCTCCCCTGGGTTGACCTCTAGGTTGCCTGTCCGGAATGCTAAAACGCCCAGAGCCTAAAGGAGCAATGAGTATTTGTTTGCATTATCACACCAGAGCCCAAGGCTATCATCCATGAGTGGAAGCCTCATTCCATTAAATGGGGGTAATGGATTAAGGCAATCAGTGTGGCATCCTGGTTGTATCCAAAATGGCATCCTATTCCCTATATAGTGCACTACTTTTAACCAGGGTCCATAGGGTTCTGTCAAAAGTAGTGCTCTAAATAGGGAATAAAGTGCCATTTGGGATGGAACCTCTGTGGTTAAAATGCAGTGGGTTAGGGTCAACTCTGAGCTGTCATTCAATGGCAGGTGGAAAGGTCAAAGTAGAGGACTTACTGGTCCCTAACTGGTTATATAGTGCTTAGACAGCCCCAAATGCAAGTGCCAACGCAATACCTATACCCTACTTCTTGTATATGGAGACACCTCTGATCCCTCAGTCTATCTAGTACGCCCGCAGAGGAACTCATTCATTTGACTGGAAGAGAATGAAATTGTCACAGAGTGATGTGACTTCAGATTTGATATGCAAAGAGCTCAGGTCCCCCCGGACATGTACGTCTGGTATTTGAAGTGCTTTCTACGACATTGCCTAAATTAGCTGAGCTCCCAGTCCCAACATAAGGCATGAAGCCTCGCCCTCCGTAGACACAATATAAAGCATACATTAAGTCAGTTCAGGAGTCTGATCACGGCTTAATAAACATAAAGTGCATTGTTTGAGTCTGTGTGACCGGCCATGAACCTTCCCTCTGAGAGCTGAGGGAAGGATAAACATGAACCTTCCCTCTGAGAGCTGAGGGAAGGATAAACATGAACCTTCCCTCTGAGAGCTGAGGGAAGGATAAACATGAACCTTCCCTCTGAGAGCTGAGGGAAGGATAAACATGAACCTTCCCTCTGAGAGCTGAGGGAAGGATAAACATGAACCTTCCCTCTGAGAGCTGAGGGAAGGATAAACATGAACCTTCCCTCTGAGAGCTGAGGGAAGGATAAACATGAACCTTCCCTCTGAGAGCTGAGGGAAAGATAAACATGAACCTTCCCTCTGAGAGCTGAGGGAAGGATAAACATGAACCTTCCCTCTGAGAGCTGAGGGAAGGATAAACATGAACCTTCCCTCTGAGAGCTGAGGGAAGGATAAACATGAACCTTCCCTCTGAGAGCTGAGGGAAGGATAAACATGAACCTTCCCTCTGAGAGCTGAGGGAAGGATAAACATGAACCTTCCCTCTGAGAGCTGAGGGAAGGATAAACGTGTCACTGTGTGGAAAAGAACAGGGGAGAGAGAATCTCTTCTGAATGAATGAGACTAGAGCCAGCAGCCAAACACACACACCCAATGACATCACAGGCCCAGGACAGCACAGCCTCCCGCCTCTGTTCTGTTGCGGTGGCGATGCCAGGCAGGGCGGCCATGTTATTATTGCCTAATTGTAAGAAAAAACACAAACCTGTAATGCTGCACAGACTCAACACCCCCCTCCCACAACCCCAACATGATCTATACTGTAGGTACTCTACAGTTCAAATAGACAACGTGTGAGCAGGGAGGGGCTGGGAGAGGCTGTCATCATAGCAAGTCCTACAGGGAGAGGAGGAGAGGAGGGTAAGAGGGAGGGAGGAGGGAGGAGGAGGGAGAAGTGGAGTGAAAGGGAGAGAGAGAGAATGGAGAGATGAAGAGAGAGAGAGAGAGAAAGGAGAGAGGGAGAAAAAGAGAGAAGAGGAAAGAGAGAAGAGGAAAGAGAGAGGAGAGAGAAAGAGAAGAAGGGAAGGAAGAAGATGCATGAAGAAAGGGAGAGTGAAAGAGAGAGGAGGAAACAGGGAGAGAGGTACAGTAGAGGAAGAGGAAGGGAGGCTCAGCTTATTGAATCAGGAAGGGGGAGGGTGAAGAAAATGATTGAGGAAGCAAGGGAGATGAAGGATAAAGGACACATATAGAAGCAGAAAGAGTGTACGTTGGGGAGACAGAGTGAGGAAGGCGAGCAGGAGAGTTGATTACCAAGGAAACAGCAAGAAAATCACTAGCACGGAGAGCTAGGGAGGGAGAGCTAGGGAGGGAGAGAGTGTAGAGAGCTGGAGGAGGAAAAGAAGAAGAAGTTATGGAGGAAGAGAGAAGAGGGAGAGAAGAAGAGAGGCTAGGATGAATGCTAACAGCGAGCCCAAACCCAGTGCTGAGGCTTTATCCTTCACAGGCGGAGGAGCAACAATCGCAAACACATTTTCTCTTGCCCTGGCCCTGGGAGAGATAAAAAAAGCAATTTGTATTCTATTCCTATTCAGCGCCGCTTGGCCTGTTTCTCTGCCTGCATATTTGTAAACACAGCTTCGTCAGAGAAGCTTAATCTTCCCTACACAAATGCAGCAGGCTACAGGGCCGAGGGGCGGGGCAGGGGAGCCAGGCGGAGGGTCCGGGGCACAATGGGCAGGGGGGGCATCCTACATCAGAACTAATGTCCCTCTGTGCTACTGGGGGATGCTTCTGTAAGTTGTACCCTGAAGGCCCCGCTCCCCCTCCCTGCTTACTCTCCTGGCTACACGTTACGGCTAGTAGGGCCAGGGGCCAAACCACTGACTTGTAGGGAGAGGCCGTAATAAGAGAACAAACATCAGTCTACATCATAAGTGTGTTGGTGAGGCCAGATGGAGGGAGTTGGGCCCTCTGATTCCTTAACTGTCACACAGTATTTAGTGCTTATGCTGCACATTTGTCCCTCTACCATGTACATTGGAGTCACGCACTTTGAAGTTCGCATACACAATTACTGCGTAATGCCATACATGTCAAATCATGCAGTCATGTGGAAGGTTCACTCAAACATATTCATGTGAAGTCATACATTCAGAGAGAAAGAGAGAGAGAGAGAGCGAGAGAGAGAGAGAGAGTTGGAGAGAGAGAGAGAGAGAGAGAGGGAGAGAGAGAGAGTTGGAGAGAGAGAGAACGAGCCTGGAACTTGCGATCGTCTGAATGCACATTGGCTTACAGAGGCGTGAAATTAGGCAGAGCGACACCTGCCAATACACATTGCACTAAAGCGCTTTGGGTTCCACTCCTCTCCTCCTCCTCTCTTCAAGCTCTGCTCTCTCTCCTTATCTCGCCTTCTCTCTCTCCCTTTAACCTTCTCTCCCTCTCTTTCCCCATGTCCTACTATCTGACATCTCTTCATTACAACTCTCGTCAAGGCTCCATTAATGACTGATAGCTGCCCCGGCTCCGCCTGGCTCAGCCGGCCTGCATGTCATGCCAAAGGCCACAGGGAGGATGGCGCTCCACTTCTGAGGACCCACGCCTGCCTGCCTGGTGACAACCTTTATCAGCCCCTGCACTACTCTCTCGCCCCCTCACCCGTCCGCCCCCTCTGCCCCTGCAGGACTAAACCCCCCCAGTATGGACAGGCAGGCTCAGCGAGGGATTAGCAGGATGGGAGGAAAGCAACAACAACATGTCAACATTCATACAGGTGCTATGGAAACAGACTGTCTATTCTCTTCCCTTCCACACGGCAGACTTGTATATGTTGACAATCTACCAACTGGCTTATGAGTATTAGACTGTTCCTATTAAACCTTTATCTTTGTTTGTCTGACTATCCATCTGGCATGGGCCTGCAGTTCTGGACTACTAATTGGGAGACAACCTTGTGAATTAGCAGTGAATTGTGGAGACGCTAAAGTTGTCGATTCAGTCAGACGGATAGATAGATAGATAGATAGATATATAGATAGATAGATAGAGAGATAGAGAGATAGATAGATAGAAGCAGATGGACCCACAGACACATAGCAGGCAGCTGTAGAGACAGATTGCTATTGAGAAAGGCCGCCGTAGGCAGACCTGGCTTTCAAGAAAAAAACAGGCACACTGTGCCTGTGTGCACACTGCCCACAAAATGAGGTGGAAACTGAGCTGCACTTCTTAACCTCCTGCCATATTAGAAACACATATTTTTCTTAGATTACACAGACCCACAAAGAATTCAAAAACAAATCCAATTTTGAAAAATTCACATATCCATTGGGATAATTTTTTATTTTACTAGGCAGGTCAGTTAAGAACAATGACAGCCTAGGAACAGTGGGTTAACTGCCTTGTTCAGGGGAAGAACAACAGATTTCTTTATTTACCTTGTCAGCTTGGGGATTTGATCCTGCAACCTTTTGGGTACTAGTCCAACACCCTAACCACTAGGCTACCTGCCACCCCAAATACCACAGTGTGCCATCACAGCAGCAAGATTTGTGACCTGTTAGTGAACTATTGCAGAACAAACACCATTGTAAAACAACCCATATTTATGTTGATTCATTTTCCCTTTTGCACATCATTTAAACACTGCACAGAGCCATAACATGACATTTAAAATGTGTCTATTCCTTTGAAACTTGTGACTGTAATGTTTGCTGTTCATTTTTGACTGTTTATTTCACTTTTGTTTATTATCTATTTCACTCACTTGTTTCCCATGACAATAAAGCCCTTTGAATCGAATTGACAGAGAGAAAGAGAGAGCGAGAGAGAAAGAGAGAGCCCGCGGAGTGAGCGAGAGAGCCCAGGGAGAGACGAGAGCCAAGGGAGAGAAAAAGGGACAGAGCGAGAGAGCCCAGGGAGAGAGAGCCCAGGGAGTGAGAGAGAGCCCAGGGAGAGAGAGCCCAGAGAGAGAGAGAGCCCAGGGAGAGAGAGAGCCCAGGGAGGGAGAGAGCCAAGGGAGAGAGAAAGAGACAGAGCGAGAGAGCCCAGGGAGAGAGAGAGCCCAGGGAGAGAGAGAGCCCAGGGAGAGAGAGAGAGCCCAGGGAGAGAGATAGAGCCCAGGGAGAGAGAGCCCAGGGAGAGAGAGAGCCCAGGGAGAGAGAGCCCAGGGAGAGACAGAGCCCAGGGAGAGAGAGCCCAGGGAGAGAGAGAGAGCCCAGGGAGAGAGAGAGAGCCCAGGTAGAGAGAGCAAGCCAAGGGCGAGAGAGAGCCCAGGGAGAGAGAGAGAGAGCCCAGGGAGAGAGAGAGAGCCCAGGGAGAGAGATCCCAGGGAGAGAGAGAGTGAGCACAGGGAGAGAGAGAGAGAGAGCCCATGGAGAGAGAGAGGGCCCAGGGAGAGAGAGCCCAGGGAGAGAGAGAGCCCAGGGAGAGAGAGTCCAGGGAGAGAGAGAGCCCAGGGAGAGAGCCCAGGGAGAGAGAGAGAGCCCAGGGAGAGAGAGAGAGCCCAGGGAGAGAGAGCCCAGGGAGAGAGCCCAGGGAGAGACAGAGCCCAGGGAGAGAGAGCCCAGGGAGAGAGAGAGAGCCCAGGGAGAGAGAGCCCAGGGAGAGACAGAGCCCAGGGTGAGAGAGCCCAGGGAGAGATATTCCAGGGAGAGAGAGAGAGCCCAGGGAGAGAGAGCCCAGGGAGAGACAGAGCCCAGGGAGAGAGAGCCCAGGGAGAGACAGAGCCCAGGGAGAGAGAGCCCAGGGAGAGAGAGAGAGCCCAGGGAGAGACAGAGCCCAGGGAGAGAGAGAGAGCCCAGGGAGAGAGAGTCCAATGAGAGAGAGAGAGCCCAGGGAGAGAGAGCCCAGGGAGAGAGAGAGAGCCCAGGGAGAGAGGGCCCAGGGAGAGAGATAACACATGTTTCCCATGCCAATAAAGTCCCTTGAATTGAATTGAATTGATCGAGAGAGAGAGCCCATGGCAAGACAGAGATAGAGAGAGAGAGAGAGCCCAGGGAGAGACAGAGAGAGAGAGAGAGCCCAGGGAGAGACAGAGAGAGAGATAGAGAGAGATCCCAGGGAGAAACAGAGATACCAACCAAGGAGGGCCTACAGCAGCACCTAGATCTTCTGCACAGATTCTGTCAGACCTGGGCCCTGACAGTAAATCTCAGTAAGACCAAAATAATGGTGTTCCAAAAAAGGTCCAGTCACCAGGACCAAAAATTCTAACTCCATCTAGACACTGTTGCCCTAGAGCACACAAAAAACTATACATACCTTGGCCTAAACATCAGCGCCACAGGTAACTTCCACAAAGCTGTGAACGATCTGAGAGACAAGGCAAGAAGGGCATTCTATGCCATCAAAAGGAACATAAATTTCAACATAACAATTAGGATTTGGCTAAAAAAATACTTGAATCAGTCATAGAGCCCATTGTCCTTTATGGTTGTGAGGTCTGGGGTCCGCTCACCAACCAAGAATTCACAAAATGGGACAAACACCAAATTGAGACTCTGCACGCAGAATTCTGCAAAAATATCCTCCGTGTACAACGTAGAACACCAAATAATGCATGCAGAGCAGAATTAGGCCGATACCCACTAATTATCAAAATCCAGAAAAGAGCCGTTAAATTCTATAACCACCTAAAAGGAAGCGATCCCCAAACCTTCCATAACAAAGCCATCACCTACAGAGAGATGAACCTGGAGAAGAGTCCCCTAAGCAAGCTGGTCCTGGGGCTCTGTTCACAAACACAAACACACCCTACAGAGCCCCAGGACAGCAGCACAATCAGACCCAACCAAATCATGAGAAAACAAATATAGAATTACTTGACACATTGGAAAGAATGGACAAAAAAACAGAGCAAACTAGAATGCTATTTGGCCCTAAACAGAGAGTACACAGCGGCAGAATACCTTAAGGAAAGCTTTGACTATGTACAGACTCAGTGAGCATAGCCTTGCTATTGAGAAAGGCCGCCGTAGGCAGACATGGTCTCAAGAGAAGACAGGCAATGTGCTCACTGCCCACAAAATTAGGTGGAAACTGAGCTGCACTTCCTAACCTCCTGCCCAATGTATGACCATTTTAGAGATACATATTTCCCTCATATTACACAGATCCACAAAGAATTTGAAAACAAATCCAATTTTGATAAACTCCCATATCTACTGGGTGAAATTCCACAGTGTGCCATCACAGCAGCAAGATTTGTGACCTGTTGCCACGAGAAAAGGGCAACCAGTGAAGAACAAACACCATTGTAAATACAACCCATATTAATGCTTATTTATTTTATATTGTGTCCTTTAACCATTTGTACATTGTTAAAACACTGTATATATATAATATGACATTTGTCATGTCTTTATTGTTTTGAAACTTCTGTATGTGTAATGTTTACTGTTAATTTGTATTGTTTTTCACTTTATATATTCACTTTATATCTATCTACCTCACTTGCTTTGGCAATGTTAACACATGTTTCCCATGCCAATAAAGCCCTTGAATTGAATTGAGATGGAGCCCAGGGAGAAACAAAGCCCAGGCAGAGACAGAGAGATGGAGCCCAGGGAGAGATAGAGCCCAGGCAGAGACAGAGAGACAGAGCCCAGGGAGAGACAGAGAGATGGAGCCCAGGGAGAGACAGAGCCCAGGCAGAGACAGAGAGATGGAGCCCAGGGAGAGACAGAGAGATAGAGCACAGGCAGATACAGAGAGACAGAGCCCAGGGAGAGACAGAGAGATGGAGCCCAGGGAGAGACAGAGAGATAGAGCCCAGGGAGAGACAGAGAGATAGAGCCCAGGGAGAGACACAGAGATAGAGCCCAGGGAGAGACAGAGAGATGGAGCCCAGGGAGAGACAGAGAGATGGAGCCCAGGGAGAGACAGAGAGATAGAGCCCAGGGAGAAACAGAGCCCAGGGAGAGACACAGAGATAGAGCCCAGGGAGAGACACAGAGATAGAGCCCAGGGAGAGACACAGAGATAGGGCCCAGGCAGAGACACAGAGATAGAGCTCAGGCAGAGACACAGAGATAGAGCCCAGGGATAGACACAGAGATAGAGCCCAGGGAGACACACATAGATAGAGCCCAGGCAGAGACACAGAGATAGAGCCCAGGGAGAGACACAGAGTATGACCATATTAGAGAGATTACACAGATCCACAAAGAATTCGAAAACAAATCCAAATTTGCCCCCCAGCTACACCACCTCCAGCCTGCTGAGAGACAAACTGTCTCTGTTAGAGCAGCCCCCCAGCTACACTACCATCAGCCTACTGAGAGACAGACTGGCTCTGTTAGAGGTATGGGTTACTGAGCTGAAGGAGCAGCCCCCCAGCTACACTACCATCAGCCTGTTGAGAGACAGACTGTCTCTGTTAGAGCAGCCCCCCAGCTACACCACCTCCAGCCTGCTGAGAGACAGACTGGCTCTGTTAGAAGTATGGGTTACTGAGCTGAAGGAGCAGCCCCCCAGCTACACCACCACCAGCCCAGACACAGAGCTTCTACAGGACCAGATCAACCAGTGCAGGACCCAGCTGAAGAACTCTATCTAGGAGCTGAGAGAGAACCTTACCACAGAGCTTGAGGAGGTGAAGGCCAACATGAGGAGAAACCTTACCACAGCGCTTGAGGAGGTAAAGGCCACCATGAGGAGAAACCTTACCACAGCGCTTGAGGAGGTGAAGGCCACCATGAGGAGAAACCTTACCACAGCGCTTGAGGAGGTAAAGGCCACCATGAGGAGAAACCTTACCACAGTGCTTGAGGAGGTAAAGGCCACCATGAGGAGAGAGCCTTACCACAGTGCTTGAGGAGGTAAAGGCCACCATGAGGAGAAACCTTACCACAGTGCTTGAGGAGGTGAAGGCCACCATGAGGAGAAACCTTACCACAGTGCTTGAGGAGGTAAAGGCCACCATGAGGAGAAACCTTACCACAGTGCTTGAGGAGGTAAAGGCCACCATGAGGAGAGAGCCTTACCACAGTGCTTGAGGAGGTAAAGGCCACCGTGAGGAGAGAGCCTTACCACAGCGCTTGAGGAGGTAAAGGCCACCATGAGGAGAGAGCCTTACCACAGCAGTAAAAAGGAGGCAAAGGCCACCATGAGGAGAGAGCCTTACTACAGCGCTAGAGGTGAAGGCCACCATGAGGAGAAACCTTACCACAGCGCTTGAGGAGGTGAAGGCCACCATGAGGAGAAACCTTACCACAGCGCTTGAGGAGGTGAAGGCCACCATGAGGAGAAACCTTAGCACAGTGCTTGAGGAGGTAAAGGCCACCATTAGGAGAGAGCCTTACCACAGTGCTTGAGGAGGTGAAGGCCAGCATGAGGAGAGAGCCTTACTACAGTGCTTGAGGAGGTGAAGGCCACCATGAGGAGAAACCTTACCACAGCGCTTGAGGAGGTGAAGGCCACCATGAGGAGAAACCTTACCACAGTGCTTGAGGAGGTAAAGGCCACCATGAGGAGAGAGCCTTACTACAGCGCTTGAGTAGGTGAAGGCCACCATGAGGAGAAACCTTACCACAGTGCTTGAGGAGGTAAAGGCCACCATGAGGAGAGAGCCTTACTACAGCGCTTGAGGAGGTGAAGGCCACCATGAGGAGAGAGCCTTACCACAGCGCTTGAGGAGGTAAAGGCCACCATGAGGAGAGAGCCTTACCACAGCGCTTGAGGAGGTAAAGGCCACCATGAGGAGAGAGCCTTACTACAGCGCTAGAGGTGAAGGCCACCATGAGGAGAGAGCCTTACTACAGCGCTTGAGTAGGTGAAGGCCACCATGAGGAGAAACCTTACCACAGTGCTTGAGGAGGTAAAGGCCACCATGAGGAGAAACCTTACCACAGCGCTTGAGGAGGTGAAGGCCACCATGAGGAGAAACCTTACCACAGTGCTTGAGGAGGTAAAGGCCACCATGAGGAGAGAGCCTTACTACAGCGCTTGAGTAGGTGAAGGCCACCATGAGGAGAAACCTTACCACAGTGCTTGAGGAGGTAAAGGCCACCATGAGGAGAGAGCCTTACTACAGCGCTTGAGGAGGTGAAGGCCACCATGAGGAGAGAGCCTTACCACAGCGCTTGAGGAGGTAAAGGCCACCATGAGGAGAGAGCCTTACCACAGCGCTTGAGGAGGTAAAGGCCACCATGAGGAGAGAGCCTTACTACAGCGCTAGAGGTGAAGGCCACCATGAGGAGAGAGCCTTACCACGGCGCTTGAGGAGGTGAAGGCCACCATGAGGAGAGAGCCTTACTACAGTGCTTGAGGAGGTGACGGCCACCATGAGGAGAGAGCCTTACCACAGCGCTTGTGGAGGTGAAGGCCACTATGAGGAGAGAGCTGGTGCAGGGAAAGGAGGAGATGGAAAAGGAGTTATCTGTCATCAAGAGGGTGTTAGAGAACAAGACTGTAGAGACTCCCAGAGAGAAGCTGTAGCCCCTCACTACCCCTAACAACCCCACTGACCCATCTTTACCCACAACCCCCCCCCCCCCCCCCCCATACCGACAACACTTTACCCACACCCCCAGTCAACAAGGAGGCTCACATGGGGACACCTACTACAGAGAGAAGCTCTCTGGCCCCCCTGACACACCCCCTGACACACCCCTCCATGTACACAGGCCCTGTGTACTCCAGCCCCAGACCGTAAACGCACTAATCTGGTGGCCATCCTCATTGACTCAAATGGAAATTCATCCAAGAAGATAAACTCAAGAAGATAAACTCCCCCAACACGAGGTGTGCAAAATATGGTGCCCAAAAACACAGGATGACATCCACATCCTGTCCCAGCCTGACTTTGGCACACCAGGCCACATTATTATTCACACCAGCACCAACAACCTGCTAGAGGAGCAGGAGAGAGTAGGCAGCCTGGTCAACAGAGTGGCAGAGAGGGCCTCTGAGTGGTTCCTCAGTTCCCACATCACCATCTCCACTCTGCTGCCCCGCAAAGACTTCCATCCCCGTACCATTCAGAAAGTCAAAGCTGACATCACCAGAGGGTGTGGCCTACTCCCAAACGTACACGTTGCTCACCACCCAACAATCACCCCAGAGCATCTGCACGATCACTCCCACCTGAGGAAGCAGACAGTAGGGATGTTTGCCAAGTCTCTAAAGGACGTGGCACTTGGTAGACAAACACCCCATGCCACACTGGACAGAGGACCACCCAGAGACACCTACCAGACCACTGCACCAACAAGGAACCCCAGTCCCCCTCAACACCACACCAGACCCAGCACACCCCACAGGCCCCGCCCACCACCAGAGCATCACCACTTCCATCGTCTTAGCCAGACTGGACCGGGCCCAGCCTACTACCCCGCACCAGACCACCACACCTACCAGACCAGAGAGGAAGCCCCACGGCCCAGAACTGGCCCTCCTCCACTCCACAGGGCCCAACAACAGGACCAGCGCAGCTACGCAGAGGTCGTCAGAGGACAGGAGAACCCTGTAGGATTGAGTGAGATTAAACAGCTCCTCCAATACATCTGCACTAAACTGCACTAAACACACACGGACGCACACATACACACACACACACACACTGTACTAGAATTTACTTGTTCAATGAATAGGAATATTATATATATAACAGAAAAAATGTTAGCTGTCATCCTGTTTATCTCACTCTTAACAACTTATTAGTTAGTAGTTACTTGCAACATGAAATCACTATCAGTTAGCATGTGGAACATTCAGAGCCTAAACTCATCAACCTATCAGTTAGCATGTGGAACATTCAGGGTCTAAACTCATCAACCCTATCAGTCAGCATGTGGAACATTCAGAGCCTAAACTCATCAACCCTATCAGTCAGCATGTGGAACATTCAGAGCCTAAACTCATCAACCTATCAGTTAGCATGTGGAACATTCAGGGTCTAAACTCATCAACCCTATCAGTCAGCATGTGGAACATTCAGAGCCTAAACTCATCAACCCTATCAGTCAGCATGTGGAACATTCAGAGCCTAAACTCATCAACCTATCAGTCAGCATGTGGAACATTCAGGGCCTAAACTCATCAACCCATCAGTCAGCATGTGGAACATTCAGGGCCTAAACTCATCAACCCATCAGTCAGCATGTGGAACATTCAGAGCCTAAACTCATCAACCCTATCAGTCAGCATGTGGAACATTCAGAGCCTAAACTCATCAACCTATCAGTTAGCATGTGGAACATTCAGGGTCTAAACTCATCAACCCTATCAGTCAGCATGTGGAACATTCAGAGCCTAAACTCATCAACCCTATCAGTCAGCATGTGGAACATTCAGAGCCTAAACTCATCAACCTATCAGTCAGCATGTGGAACATTCAGGGCCTAAACTCATCAACCCATCAGTCAGCATGTGGAACATTCAGGGCCTAAACTCATCAACCCATCAGTTAGCATGTGGAACATTCAGAGCCTAAACTCATCAACCTATCAGTCAGCATGTGGAACATTCAGAGCCTAAACTCATCAACCTATCAGTCAGCATGTGGAACATTCAGAGCCTAAACTCATCAACCTATCAGTCAGCATGTTGAACATTCAGAGCCTAAACTCATCAACCTATCAGTCAGCATCTGGAACATTCAGAGCCTAAACTCATCAACCCATCAGTCAGCATGTAGAAAAGTCAGAGCCTCTACTCATCAACCTATCAGTCAGCATCTGGAACATTCAGGGCCTAAACTCATCAACCTATCAGTTAGCATGTGGAACATTCAGGGCCTAAACTCATCAACCTATCAGTTAGCATGTGGAACATTCAGGGCCTAAACTCAGCAACCTATCAGTCAGCATCTGGAACATTCAGGGCCTAAACTCATCAACCCATCAGTCAGCATCTGGAACATTCAGGGCCTAAACTCATCAACCCATCAGTCAGCATCTGGAACATTCAGGGCCTAAACTCATCAACCCATCAGTCAGCATCTGGAACATTCAGGGCCTAAACTCATCAACCCATCAGTCAGCATCTGGAACATTCAGAGCCTAAACTCATCAGTCAGCATCTGGAACATTTATTTTTTATTTTTTTTATTTTACCTTTATTTTACTAGGCAAGTCAGTTAAGAACAAATTCTTATTTTCAATGACGGCCTAGGAACAGTGGGTTAACTGCCTGTACAGGGGCAGAACGACAGATTTGTACCATGTCAGCTCGGGGATTCGAACTTGCAACCTTTCGGTTACTAGTCCAACGCTCTAACCACTAGGCTACCCTGCCTAAACTCATTAACCTATCAGTCAGCATGTGGAACATTCAGAGCCTAAACTCATCAACCTTTGGTCTGAAGAGTTTAGCACTGGAGGTCAACAAACATCTTAAAGATGTTGACGTCATCATTCTGCAGGAGACATGGTGTAAGGCTGACATTGTCACTCACTGTCCCACAGGCTACAGAGAGGTAATCATTCTGCAGGAGACATGGTGTAAGGCTGACGTTGTCACTCACTGTCCCACAGGCTACAGAGAGGTAATTGTGCCATCACAGAAACACAGCTCTGTCAATTGAGGCAGAGACTCTGGAGGACTGATCATTTGGTACAAATCCGAAAAAAATCTAATTGATCCCCTCAAAATTGACAAATATCACATTTGGTTAAAACTGAAAAAATAACTTATACTGACAGAAAAATATGTGTTCCTTTGCACAATTTACATCCCCCCCTCAGAATCCCCATATTACTCAGAGGAGACCTTCCCCACCCTTGAGGAAGAGACGTGCCATTTCCAGGCCCAGGGAAATGTGCTCATCTGTGGGGACACAAATACGCACACAGGAACACTACCTGATCTAACGAGCACACGAGGGGACAGCTTTATTACAGGCCATACTGTTTCTAACTGTCTTAAGCTCCCCCATAGAAACAACAGTGACAGCACCGTCAACAACAACGGAAGGGATCTGTTGCAGCTCTGTAGAAGGCTGGTCTGTACTTTGTTAATGGTAGGTTACAGGGGGACCCTTTGGAGAGATTCACCTACTGCTCACCTCTTGGCCACAGCACAGTATGATATGATCACAGACACTGACCCCTTCTCTCTCAGCTCATTCACTGTCAAGCCACTAACATCTCTGTCTGATCACAGCCAAATTACCTTGTTCCTCAAAAGAACAGACATGGAAACAACCACACATTCACAGCCCAGTAAGCTGTACAACATCAGAAATTCATACAGATGGGCCCAAAACAGCACAGAAGAATACCAGAAAGCAACCTGGAACCAAAATATCCAGACACTCTTAGATAACTTTCTGGATACCACATTCACTCACAGTAAAGAAGGCATCAATCTGGCAGTACAAAACATCAACTATATATTCAGACAAACGGCAAAAGAAGCACAACTGAAAATGATAAAAAACAAAACAAAAAAGACCACAGATGACAACTGGTTTGAAGCAGATTGTAAAATTATAAGAAAAAAACTTAGAACACTATCCAACCAAAAGCACAGAGACTCAAATAATGATGAATTACGCCTTCATTACTGTGAGACTTTAAAACTCTATAAACGTACACTCAGAAGCAAAAAAGCGCAGTACAACAGCAAGCAGCTGACACTAATTGAGGAGTCCATAAACACAAATGAATTCTGGAAAAATTGGAAAAAACGAAAAAAATCTAAACAAGAGGAATTAGTGATACAAAATGGTGACATATGGACAACTCATTGTAAAACTCTCTACAACACCGCTCAAATGAACACAAACGCAGAACAACGCCAAATTCATGAGAAGTTGAATGGATTAGAAAAAGCCATAAAGGACAGTCAAAATCCATTGGACTCCCCAATTACTGACCAGGAGCTCTATAAGAAACTTCAGGCTCTCAAATTTAAAAAAGCATGCGGACCTGATGGCATCCTAAATGAGATGCTCAAACTCACGTGTCAAAATGTCAATTGGCTACATTAAAACTGTTTAATTTTATCCTGAGTGTAGGTTATTTCCCTGACATCTGGAATCAAGGACTCCGATCTTTAAGAACGGAGACATATTTGACCCTAACAATTACAGGGGCATTTGTGTGATCAGTAACCTGGGGAAGGTTTTCTGTAGTATCATAAATGTAAGAGTTCTAAACTTCCTTAATAAGCACAATGTCTTGAGTAAAAGCCAAATTGGATTTATACCAAAACATCGCACAACTGATCATATTTACACCCTACACACCCTGATAGATAAACATGTCCACCAAAATAATACCAAAATATACGCTTGCTTTATCGACTTCCAAAAAGCATTTGATTCTATTTGGCATACAGGACTGTTCTACAAAGTTATTGAAAGTGGTGTAGGGGGTAAAACATATGACATAATTAAATCAACGTATACTGGCAATACGTGCAGCATTAAAATTGGCAAGAAAATAACAGAATTCTTTAACCAGGGGCAAGGCCTTCGCCAGGGTTGCAATCTGAGCCCTGCACTCTTCAATATTTACATCAATGAATTGGCCACTATTCTAGAAAAATCCTCAGCCCCTGGTGTTAGTCTCCACAATTCAGAAGTTAAATGCCTACTCTTCGCAGATGACCTATGCCTGCTGTCACCCACAGCACATGGCCTACAACAGAGCCTGGACCTGCTAGAGCAGTACTGCCAGACCTGGGTCCTGGCAGTAAATCCCAAAAAGACTAAAATAATGATTTTCCAGAGAAGATCCAGATCTCAGGGAATTAGACCAAAGTTCTCAATTGGTACAAAAAATATATAGAGTACTGCACACACTACAATTACTTAGGTTTAAAATTAGCTCAACTGGACTCCTTAATGAGGCAGTGAATGAACTGAGAGAGAAAGCACGCAGGGCATTCTACGCCATTAAAAATCAAATTCAAATGTAAATACCTATTAAAATTTGGCTAAAGCTAATTGAATATGTCATTGAAACAATTGCACTTTATGCAGTGAGGTGTGGGGTCCACCTGCAAAACAAGATTTCATCAAATGGGACGAACACCCCAGAGGAAAACTACAAACAATGCATGCAGGGCAGAATTAGGCCAATATCCACTAATAATAAAAACTCAAAAAAAGAGCAATTCAGTTTTGGAAACATCTAAAATACAGTGACCCCCTGTCATATCACTACCAAGCCCTGCAATGCCAAGAGCTGAGCAAAGAAAAGAGTCATCCAGCTGTTCTACTAACACACTGAAGCCTCAGGACCAGAGCATCCAATCAATCATGATAAACCAAATTACAACACAGTCAAAACAAAACGATATTGCTTATTGGGAAACACAAGCACAAACACAAAGCAAAATGCAGTGCTATCTGGCCCTAAATCGACAGTACACCATGGATAACTATTTGACCATGGTTACTGATCAAAACCTTAGAAAAACCTTGACAAAGTACAGGCTCAGTGAGCACAGCCTTGCCATTGAGAAGGGTAGACACGGGAAAACCTGGCTCCCTGTAGAGGAAAGGCTGTGCAACCACTGCACCACAGCAGAACCTGAGACAGAGCTGCATTTCCTGACAAAATGTCAAAAATATAAAACAATTAGAGAGTGTCATTTCCCCAAATTTGAAACCCTTATTAAAGGTTTCAAAGACCTCTCTGGTGAGAGTAAGCTACCCGTCCTGTTGGGGGAGGACGCAAAGAGCTGTGGGTTGGCAGCGCATTTCATTGCTGCCTGCCATAAGTTGAGGGACAGTGTCTGACAGACCAGTCAACCTACACATGTACTCTACTGTATGCTTATTGTTATTGCTCAATGTATGGTTATTTTGACCCTTGGTTATTGTTGTTACTGTTGTCCCATTGACAATTTTGATTCTTATTTGTTTTCATATTGTAAATATCCAAAAAAAAGCTTTGGCAATATGTACATTGTTACGTCATGCCAATAAAGCAAATTGAATTGAATTGAATTGAATAGAGCCCACAGAGAGACATAGATAGAGCCCAGGAAGAGACAGAGAGAGAGCCCAGGAAGAGACAGAGAGAGAGCCCAGGAAGAGACAGAGAGAGAGAGCCCAGGAAGAGACAGAGAGAGAGCCCAGGGAGAGACAGAGAGAGAGCCCAGGAAGAGACAGAGAGATAGAGCCCAGGAAGAGACAGAGATATAGAGCCCAGGGAGAGACACAGAGAGAGCCCAGGGAGAGACAGAGAGTTATAGCCCAGGGAGAGACAAAGAAAGCCCAGGGAGAGACAAAGAGATATAGCCCAGGGAGAGACAGAGAGATAGAGCCAAGAGAGAGACAGAGAGATAGAGCCAAGAGAGAGACAGAGAGATAGAGCCCAGGGAGAGAGAGAGACCAGGGAGATACAGAGAGATAGAGCCCAGGGAGAGAGAAAGAGATATAGCCCAGGGACAGAGAGAGAGAGAGAGAGAGAGAGAGAGAGAGAGAGAGATAGAGAGAGAGAGAGCGAGACCAGGGAGAGAAAGAGAAAACCCAGGGAGAGAGAGTAATTTTTTTTTAAACCTGTGTAAGTGTAATGTTTACAGTTCATTTCTGATTGCTTATTTCACTTTTGTTCATAATCTATTTCACTTGCTTTGGCAATGTAAACATGTTTCCCATGTCAATGAAGCCATTTGAATTGAATTGAGAGAGAGAGAGAGAGACCAGGGAGAAAGAGAGAGAGAGATAGTGAGTAGAGAGAGTCAAGCGATAGACAGAGAGTGAGAGAGAGAGTGAGAAAGAGAGAGAGATAGAGCCCAGGGAGAGAGAGAGAGAGAGAGACAGAGAGAGAGAGAGACCAGGGAGAAAGAGCGCGAGAGAGAGGGAGAGAGCAAGAGAGAGAGAGAGAGAGAGAGAGAGCCCCGGGAGAGAAAGAGAGAGAGAGATAGAGCCCCGGGAGAGAGAGAGAGAGATAGAGCCCTGGGAGAGAGAGAGAGAGAGAGAGAGAGAGCCCAGGGAGAGAGAGAGAGAGAGAGAGAGAGAGAGAGAGAGATAGAGCCCGGGAGAGAGAGAGTGAGAGAGAGAGAGAGAGAGAGAGAGAGAGAGAGATAGAGCCCCAGGAGAGAGAGAGAGAGTGAGAGAGAGAGAGAGAGAGAGAGAGATAGAGCCCCGGGAGAGAGAGAGAGAGAGCGAGAAAGAGCCCCGGGAGAGAGAGAGAGAGAGAGAGAGAGAGAGAGAGAGAGAGAGAGATAGAGAGAGAGAAAGCCTAGGGAGAGGAGAAGAGGAAAAAAATAACAGCCAGCGAGCAAAAAAGAAAGAAAGGAAAGAAAATGAGAAGTGACACTTTAATTCGGTGGGCCTCTTCTGGCTGAGTTATGATGAGATGTTTGTAAGCTGGCTTGTTCATGCGTCTCCTCTGGCCCTTTGCCTGGCTCCTTCCCTTCCCCCTCTCCCTCTCTCTCCATCCCTCCCTCCCTGCCTCTCACTGTGTTGAGGAGACCTGTGGCGCTAACCTAGCTTTATCTGCCTGGCGCAGCAGGGGACAGCACTCTGACACAGAACCCACTTTCATGTCCCCTACCTCCTACATCTTCCAACATGGCCTCCCTCCCTCCTTCCTCTCTGCTCCTTCGCTCACACACACAACATGGCTGCACGTCCTGCTGTCTGCTTTGATGGGGCTAAGCTGGCTGTCTGGCCCAGATCTCACTAATAATTCATTCTGATTATTTTCATCTCAGAAAGGCTTCGCTTAACCTTGGCCCACCTTGACAGTGGGGCACATGGGTCTGTAGGAGAGAGAGATGGAGATAGAGGGCGAGGGAGAGAGATGGGATAAGTACAGAGAGATACAGAGAGATACAAACAGAGATGGAGCTGTATAGGGAGAGTTACATAAAAAGAAAGAGAGATACAGAGATAGACAGAGAGATACAGATAGATACAGAGATAGACAGAAAGATACAGAGATAGACAGAGACATACAGAGAGATACAGAGATAGACAGAGATAGACAGAGACATACAGAGAGATACAGAGAGATACAGAAATAGACAGAGAGATACAGAGAGATACAGAGAGATACAGAAGATACAGAGAGATACAGAGATAGACAGAGAGATACAGAGACATACAGATATAGACAGAGACATACAGAGAGATACAGAGATAGACAGAGAGATACAGAGAGATACAGAGACATACAGAGATAGACAGAGAGATACAAAGATAGACAGGGACATACAGAGATAGACAGAGAGATACAGAGATAGACAGAGAGATACAGAGAAATACAGAGATAGACAGAGAGATACAGAGACATACAGATATAGACAGAGAGATACAGAGACATACAGAGATAGACAGATACATACAGAGAGATACAGAGATAGACAGAGATACAGAGACATACAGAGAGAAACAGATAGATACAGAGAGAAGGACAGATAGATACAGAGATACAAAGAGATACAGAGAGAAGGAGAGAGAAACAGAGAGAAGGAGAGATAGATACAGAGAGAAGGAGAGATAGATACAGAGAGAAGGAGAGATAGACACAGAGAGAAGGAGAGATAGATACAGAGAGAATGAGAGATAGATACAGAGACAGACAGAGAGTGTGGCTCAGATCTTGTGTGGCTCAGATCTCTAATTGAAGACGGGAGCCTGACTGGTCTATTTGATTTCATCTGTGGGCTCTACTAGCATGAGGAGCAGCAAGGGCAATGGAGCTGGACATGCAGAATGAAATAGAATCTGTGAGACAATCTCCAAAAAACACCCAGACGAGCAGCGAGAGAGAGAGAGCGAGAGAGAGAGAGAGAGAGAGGAGAGAGAGAAGAGAGAGTAGAGAGAAAGAGAAAGGAGAGCAGAGAAGGAGAGAGAGGAGAGAGGAGAGAGAGAGAGAGAGGGGGAGAGAGAGGAGAGAGAGAGAGAGAGAGGAGAGAGAAAGAGAGAGGAGAGAGAGGGGAGAGAGAGAGGAGAGAGAAAGAGAGGGGGGAGAGAGAGAGGAGAGAGAGAGAGAGAAGGAGAGAGAGAGAGAGAGAGGAGAGAGAGAGAGAGAGGAGAGAGGAGAGAGAAAGAGAAAGGAGAGAGGAGAGAGAGAGTTGAGAAAGAGAGAGAGAGAGAGAGAGGAGAGAGAGTAAGAGAAAGGAGAGGATAGAGAGAGGAGAGTGAGAGAGGATAGAGAGAGAGAGAGAGAGAGAGAGAGAGAGGAGAGGGGAGAGCGAGAGAGAGGAGAGAAAGAATGAGAGAGAGAGAGACAGGGGGAGAGAGAGAGAGAGAGAGGAGAGAGAGAGCGAGAGAGAGAGGGGAGAGAGAAAGAGAGGGGGGAGAGAGAGAGAGAGAGAGAGAGAGAGAGAAGGAGAGAGAGAGAGAGAGAGAGGAGAGAGAGAGAGATAGGAGAGAGGAGAGAGAAAGAGAAAGGATAGAGGAGAGAGAGAGGTGAGAGAGACAGAGAGAGAGTAAGAGAAAGGAGAGGATAGAGAGAGGAGAGTGAGAGAGTAAGAGAAAGGAGAGGATAGAGAGAGGAGAGTGAGAGAGGAGATAGAGAGCGAGGAGAGAGAAAGAGAGGAGAGAGAGAGGAGAGTGAAAGAGAGCGGAGATAGAAAGAGAAAGTAGAGAGGATAGAGAGAGAGAGAGAGAGAGAGAGAGGAGAGAGAGAGTAAGAGAAAGGAGAGGATAGAGAGAGGAGAGTGAGAGAGGAGATAGAGAGCGAGGAGAGAGAAAGAGAGGAGAGAGAGAGGAGAGTGAAAGAGAGCGGAGATAGAAAGAGAAAGTAGAGAGGATAGAGAGAGAGAGAGAGAGAGAGAGAGAGGAGAGGGGAGAGTGAGAGAGAGGAGAGAAAGAATGAGAGAGAGAGAGAGGAGGGGGGAGAGAGAGAGAGAGAGAGAGAGAGAGGAGAGAGAGAGCGAGAGAGAGGAGAGAGAGAGGGGGGAGAGAGAGAGAGGAGCGAGGAGAGAGAAAGAGAAAGGAGAGAGGAGAGAGAGAGAAGGAGAGAGACACAAACACACCCCACAGAGCCCCAGGACAGCAGCACAATTAGACCCAATCAAATCACGAGAAAACAAAAAGATAATTACTTGACACATTGGAAAGAATTAACAAAAAAACAGACCAAACTAGAACACTATTTGGCCCTAAACATAGAGTACACAGTGTGACTGACCCAAACTTAAGGAAAGCGTTGACTATGTACAGACTCCGTGTGCATAGCCTTGCTATTGAGAAAGGCCGCCGTAGGCAGACATGGCTCTCAAGAGAAGACAGGCTATGTGCTCACTGCCCACAAAATGAAGTGGAAACTGAGCTGCACTTCCTAACCTCCTGTCCAATGTATGACCATATTAGAGACACATATTTCCCTCAGATTACACAGATCAACCAAGAATTTGAAAACAAACCCAATTTTGATTTAACTCCCATATCTACTGGGTGAAATTCCACAGTGTGCCATCACAGCAGCAAGATTTGTGACCTGTTGCCACGAGAAAAGGGCAACCAGTGAAGAACAAACACCATTGTAAATACAACCCATATGTATGCTTATTTATTTTCCCTTGTGTACCCTTAACCATTTGTACATTGTTACAACACTGTATATATACATAATATGACATTTGTAATGTCTTTATTGTTTTGAAACTTTTGTGAGTGTAATGTTTACTGTTCATTTTGATTGTTTATTTCACTTTTGTATATTATCTACCTCACTTGCTTTTGCAATGTTAACACATGTGTCCCATGCCAATAAAACCCCTTGAATTGAATTTAATTGAATTGAGAGGGAGAGAGAGAGAGAGGAGAGAACGAGAGGAGAGAGAGAGGAGAGAGAACGAGAAATGAGAGGAGAGAGAGGAGAGATGAGAGAGAGAAAGGAGAGAGAGAGAGATAGAGAGAGAGAGGAGAGAGAGAGATAGGAGAGAGAGAGGGGGAGAGAGAGAGAGGAGAGAGAAAGAGAAAGGAGAGAGGAGAGAGAGGAGAGAGAAAGATAAAGGAGAGAGGGGAGAGAGGAGAGAGAGGAGAGAGGGGAGAGAGGAGAGAGGGGAGAGAGGAGAGAGGGGAGAAAGGAGAGAGAGGAGAGAGAGGAGAGAGGGGAGAGAGGAGAGAGGGGAGAGAGAGGAGAGAGAGGAGAGTGAGAGAGAAAGAGAAAGGAGAGAGGAGAGAGAAAGAGAAAGGAGAGAGGAGAGAGAGGAGAGAGAGGAGAGAGAAAGATAAAGGAGAGAGGGGAGAGAGGAGAGAGAGGAGAGAGGGGAGAGAGGAGAGAGGGAGAGAGGAGAGAGGGGAGAAATGAGAGAGAGGAGAGAGGGGAGAGAGGAGAGAGAGGAGAGAGGGGAGAGAGGAGAGAGGGAGAGAGAGGAGAGAAAGGAGAGAGGAGAGAGAAAGAGAAAGGAGAGAGGAGAGAGGAGAGAGAAAGAGAAAGGAGAGAGGGGAGAGGAGAGAGGAGAGAGGAGAGAGAAAGAGAAAGGAGAGAGGAGAGAGGAGAGAGGAGAGAGGAGAGAGAAAGAGAAAGGAGAGAGGAGAGAGGGGAGAGGAGAGAGAGGAGAGTGAGAGACAATGGACAGGTCTCTGGAGATTCTAATATATAGCATCATTTCCATTTCTCAACTGCAACTACACTCCTCCTTTTCCAACCCTCCGTTCTCACATCCAGTCAGTCGATGGTAAAGGCACTTCTGTCCTTCAGCGCTAAATCGACATTCCAGATGATCTAATGTGGTCCTTTTCAGCATTACTTCCCCAAATCTGGACATTTATTTGTGACTGAATGTGTTTCCTGTCCTCAAGGTTACTAATAGTAACGGATGGGAAGTACTGTAATGCTGGTGTTAATGTGTTTCTGCGTTTGTCAGTTCTGTTTCCTCTATCTGGGTGGAGTGGTTAGCGGTTCAACGCCACGGAGTGATTTATACGGCACCCACACCATTAATCCTGCAGCCATGCAAGGCTCTGCTGAGTAATTGATCTGCCTGCTACTGTAACTAAATCCGTCAAAACAACGACACCTTCTTCCTCCACCCGACCCCTGCCCAGACTCCCCAGCCTCTCTACAGGACTGTAACTGGGAGAAAACAACGACACCTTCTTCCTCCACCCGACCCCTGCCCAGACTCCCCAGCCTCTCTACAGGACTGTAACTGGGAGAAAACAACGACACCTTCTTCCTCCACCCGACCCCTGCCCAGACTCCCCAGCCTCTCTACAGGACTGTAACTGGGAGAAAACAACGTCACTTCAGACTTTCTCAGAAGTTTGGCCCCTAAAAAGAAAGGAGTGTGAGTGATTGATTTTGTGTGTGTGACACCAGTGGTCGCCACCAGAGGGAGTATCCCCCCACACTGTGACTGAGACTACAAAGACACTACTCAGCTGCCTACATAAACCTCTATGCTTGGGTCGGGCAGAGCAGACAGGGAGCTAGCATGTCCAGTGACAAACCTTGGCAGCCCCATATTCTCCCAGACAACTGAGCCCGACTAGGAGACTATTTGGGGTACGTCCCAAGTGTCATCCTATTTCCTATAGCACACTCATTTAGTCCAGAGTCCATTAAGTGGAGAGAGGGGAGAGAGGATAGAGGAGAGAGGAGAGAGAAAGGAGAGAGGGGAGAGAGGAGATAGGCAATAGGGTGCCGTTTGGGATGCAGATTAGGAGTGACCCCTTTTGTGTCTAGAGACAGTAAACCACTAAAACCCATGCTGCTGTGTTGGAGTTGGAGGTTAAGAATGACCCCTAATTTATGTTCTCCCAGCCTGGCTTGTTGACCTGTCTCTGCATACTGCATTTAAAGTAATAAGTATCTGCTTGAACACCCCGGTGCCATAAATCAGAGGGAAAAGGACCTGTCATCTTTGTAAACAATGCATGGGCCCAGTTATCATTAAAAACAAAGGAGGACTGGGAGAGAGAGTCCACGCATACTGATGAGGAGAGGACCGATCACACTCCTGGCTGGCTCTTTGAGCCTTCACACAAACATAACACTACACTTTTCTGCTGGCTTTCTGACTCATGAAAATGAAACAGGAAGGTTGCACCACTATCCTCTAAGTGAACTGCAGTCAGTTACTGGAGTGTTTCCATGCAAGGCTGAGCCTCATATCTCCATAGCAGGTCCCTTTCGGGTACAAAACGAGTAGCAGACGTTCCAAGTGGCAACTCCCTCCCCCCTCCCTCCCTCCCTCCCTCCCTCCCTCCCTCCCTCCCTCCCTCCCTCCCTCCCTCCCTCCCTCCCTCCCTCACTCCGTCACTCCCTCACTCCCTCACTCCCTCACTCCCTCTCTCCCTCTCTCCCTCTCTCCCTCTCTCCCTCCCTCCCTCTCTCCCTCCCTCCCTACCTCCCTCCCTCCCTCCCTCCCTCTATGAACGTTTGCTTGAAAGTGTGCGTACATTTACGCACAGCCATGACCATGCATATGCACAGTGCTTACTGGTGGAATAAGGGAACTGCTTGTCAAGTGTAGAATGGGGACAATATATGTTGAAAATGTGTGAAATTGTGAGAGTAATAATTAAATCATTTTTAGATTTCATTGTATTTCCATTAAGAATGAATGCAACATATCTACACAGGCATATCATTTGACCACATCAGTGCATCTGTTAAGATAATTATCCACATCAAGCACAGTCATTTGTTAAATTAGAGGCACGTGTGAAAGTGAAACCATTGTTGAAATCACAGGAGGTTGGTGGCAACTTAATTGGGGAGGATGGGCTCCTGGTAATGGAAGGAACGGAATAGTGGAATGGTATCAAATGATCCCCATTCCATTCCCTCCCTTCCAGGCATTACTTTGAGCAGTCCTACCCTCAGCAGCCTCCTGTGGTTGAAATACTATAAAAGACGGAGATAATGGAAATAGAATGAGAGATGTCTAATCTTGCTCTGCTGGAAGATTTGTCACAAGCTGCATTTTGCAGAGAGTGTGATTTTAGAGACAGGTGGGACCTTTTCTGCAGAAAGTACAGACATAGTTTCCCAAAACCAATCGTATAGGATTTCTGCGAGGATTTAAGACCTACTTTAAAAAAGCAAACACATGCCATTCTGTTGCACATCCGGTTTCTGGCAACGGGCACTTTCAGCGGGAGCTTCAATAATCCATCCATCCTCAACAGCTCCCTCCTGTAGGCGTATAGGCCAACATTACTGTTCTGCAGAATGAACGAGTCCTGTGTTCCACCTGGCCATCACATTCAGCATCGTCTCTTGCGTATCACATAACCTATCACTTGCACATACAGAGTGGAAGCCTTTTCTGTTTCACATAAATTCAATCGTTTTGGGATGGTGGTTTTAAGGCGATGTGGGGGCATCTATTGGTCCGTTCCTATTTGGAAACCCATTGATGGCATCATGGCAAAGAAACCCATCTTTACTTCAACCTGTTGTGTGGTGGTGTTTGGACATGGTATGTGTTACTGTTTGTTTCTCTGGCTCATTGAGGGCTTTGAGATGCCGATTGTCAAGCTCCCGCTGAGAAAAGTGCCGTTGCCAAAAACCCAAGGGTGGATAGCACTTGGATGCGCACTGGAATGGCATGTGTTTGCTTTTTTAAAGTAGGTCTTAAATCCTTGCAAAAATCCTATACGATTGGTTTCGGGAAACGATATCTGATGAGCCAATCTGTACTTTCTGCAGAAAAGGTCCCACCTGCCTCTAAAAAACATACACTCTGAGAAATGCAGCGTTGGCCAAATCTTCAAACAGAGCAAGATCAGACATCTCTCATTCAATTTCCATTATCTCGTCTTTTATAGTATTTACACAATGGTTTCACTTTCACACGTGCCTCTAATTTAACCAATGATTGGACTTTATATAGATTATTATCCTAACAAATGCACTGATGTGGTCAAATTACATTGCAGGTCAAAGATACGTTGCATGAATTCACAATGGAAATACAAAGAAACCTAAAAATGATTGGCAGTTCCCTTATTCCACCACTTGGCACTGTGCATATGCATGGTCATGGCTGTGTGTAAATGTACACACCCTCTCAAACAACGTTCATATTGATAAATCTCACACTTTGTGTGGAAATGATCCCACGGATGGTTTACACACAGATTTGTGCCTGTGCATGATTGATAAATGGGGCCCCAGGAGAAGTGAGTGAGTTCCTCTAACTAACTATCCTTTAGAACAATTAGATCCCATCATTAGCTCCTTGAAAGCTGAGTCTCCATCCCTAAGTGGTACTTGACGAGAACACATCTGGTTCTACCTGTAAAGAGGCCTCCAGCCCTGCTCTACTATAATGGGGCTTTGGTGGCTGGTTGAGGTCTAAGAAGTGCTGCCACTGCATTTTAGCGTAGGGAGAAGTTACAGGGGGCTACATAGCTGGAAAAGAAAGTGTCTGAGTTGACAAGGAAGAAAGTATGCAAACGAGACGTCTATACCTCTCTATATATACAGTCCTCCTCTCCTCCTGTATCAGCCTAATGCTATGTGTTATCTGTCAGGAGAGAGCAAGGGAAGCCACTCCAGCCTACATACAAACACACACAGACACACACACACAGGACAAAACCCATCTTAATTAGCGCTCCTCTCCATCTGATAAATAATGGAGGGACAGGGACCCTGTCTGGTGGGTCTGTCTGTGTCTGCCTACAGATAAGACACGCTGTGTGTCTGTCTCTGTCACAGGCGTAGGAAGGGAGGAGAGTTGATCTGTGTGTGTCACCTTCTGTCTGTGGCTGCCATCCTTCACACACACTGTGACAGAGGGGACCGCCACCGCCACGCTGCTTCCCTCCATGAGCCGTGTCAGGGCTGACACATTCCAGCGGCTCCCCCACCCCCCTGGTGTGGCCCTCTGGGCCCTTGAAGGCCCCTGTAACCCTGCCCTATCTCATTATGTGGACGACTTCTCTGGGAGCTCTGTGTTGTGCACAGAGCTGTCTCTCTCTCTGACTGTCAGTGGGGAGAATGCCACACTGTGGGGTCCTGGGACCATGCCACTCTCTAGTGTGTGTGTGGTCTGCATGTCTGGCTGTCAGTCAGTCAGGTTGTCTGTCTACTAGCGCCCTGTCCCTGTTGAATTCTCCTCACACAGTCTGAAGACACAGGTGGGAGGCTTATTAGACAGTGCAGGATGTCAAACCTAATGCCTGACTCAAATGTCACCGTTTTTTAATGACCAGCCCCAACAACAACACAATGCTTCCTTCTATTTGTATTCATCTATTATATTTGTGCCATTCACCACGCACGGTAAAATATCACTGAATGTGGACATTTACAGAGGAAGTTTGACAATGCGGGAGTATGATGTTCAAATGACACCCTACTTCCTATATAGTGCTTTACTTTGACCAAAGTCCATAGGACTCTGGTCAAAAGCAGTGCACTATGTAGGGAATAGGGTGCCATTTGCGACACACACTGAGAGTGTGAGGAAGGGTTGTTACCACCATCCAGGCAGGCTGTGGATGATTCACATTAATAAAATGCTGTGCAGAGGCCTGCATGCAGAATGACAAATAGAACAGAACAATCAGCATCTTGAAACAGCTTAAATGACAGTTAATACATTTACTGGCAAACACACAAACTGACAGTGGAAGTGAATACCATATCTCTGATTGCTATAACTTGCATGAGCAATGACAGCATGGTGTAGATTGGAGGGGAGATTGAATTTCATGTTCTTTCAGATGGAGTTTGAAATGTGAAATTTGTTTTGTGGTACTGTACAGACTCCCCCCTCCCTGTCTAACACCCCTCTCAGTAGGAGGCTGAAGCAGTATGTTAACTAATGTAGACCACTGCACCAGACAGTGCCTCAGCTCACTGTCCACTGTAGAGAAATCTCATGGCATTTGGGAATCCCTTGTTATTATTTTCCTTTGCTGTAAAAACCCACCTAGTGGGGAGAAATGTCCTCAATAATACCAATGTTTGCTACTGACGTGCTAGCCATCTCATTATGGTTGATAAGGAGAGGTAACAGAGGGCATGGTGTGTACGGAGTGTGTGTGTGTGTGTGTGTGTGTGTGTGTGTGTGTGTGTGTGTGTGTGTGTGTCAACTGGGCGTGTGTGTGTGTGTGTGTGTGTGTGTGTGTGTGTCAACTGGGCGTGTGTGTGTGTGTGTGTGTGTGTGTGTGTGTGTGTGTGTGTGTGTGTGTGTGTGTGCGTGTGTGTACGGCGTGTGTGTGCGTGTGTGTACGGCGTGTGTGTGTGTGTGTCAACTGGGTGTGTGTGTGTTTTCATGCATGTGAAAGATAAGGTGAGTAGTAATGAGTGATAATGAGAGAGAGAATAAAGAGAGATCAGTACGTTAATAAGTGTGAGATGTGCTGAGGTAACTCTCTCTCTCTCTGTGTTTGTTCTGTAATAGTGTGTCGCCTTCCTGCCACAGCGCTCCGCCACCTCAGGTGGGTGATTAGGACTAATTATATAATTACACTAAATGTGATAATAAACCGCATAGAGGAAATCAGCTCCATCATCACCAGCCTATTAAGGCAAACAACTCTAACACACACAATCACAAAGCCTACACCTACAGTTGAAGTTGAAAGTTTACATACACTTAGGTTGGAGTCATTAAAACACTTTTTTCAACCACTCCACACATTTCTTGTTAACAAACTATAGTTTTGGCAAGTTGGTTAGGATATCTACTTTGTACATGACATAAGTCATTTTTCAAACAATTGTTCACAGACAGATTATTTCACTTAAAATTCACAATTCCAGTGGGTCAGAAGTTTACATACACTAAGTTGACTGTGCCTTTAAACAGCTTGGAAAATTCCAGAAAATTATGTCATGGCTTTAGAAGCTTGTGATAGGCTAACTGACATAATTTGGGTTAATTGGAGATGTACCTGTGGATGTATTTCAAGGCAAACCTTCAAACTCTTCAAAATCAGCCAAGACCTCAGAAAAAAATTGTAGACCTCCACAAGTCTGGTTCATCCTCTGGAGCAATTTCCAAACTCCTGAAGGTACCATGTTAATCTGTACAAATAATGGTACGCAAATATAAACACCATGGGACCACGCAGCCATCATATACCACTCAGGAAGAAGACACATTCTGTCTCCTAGAGATTAATGTACTTTGGTTCGAAAAGTGCAAATCAATCCCAGAACAACAGCAAAGGACCTTGTGAAGATGCTGGAGGAAACAGATACAAAAGTACCTATATCCACAGCAAAACTAGTCCTATTGTCACGACTTCTGCCGAAGTCGGCCCTTCTCCTTGTTCGGGCGGCGTTCGGCGGTCGACGTCACCGGCTTTTTAGTCACCACCGATCCATGTTTCATTTTCGTTTTGTTTTGTCTTTATCATACACACCTGGTTTCTATTCCATTAATTATGTTCCTTATTTAACACTCTGGCTTCCCTCTCTGTTTGGTGCGTTATTGTTTGTCATGTGGGTTCGTGTTTTTTGTGCTCTGGATTACTGTGTTTTTCCTTGTTGGAACATTACTTATATTTTGAGTAAATTTCGGACTATTACTCATATCTGTGTCCTAACTGACATAAGAAGGGGAATTTTTACTAGGATTAAAGGTCAGGAATTGTGAAAAACTTTCGACTTCAACTGTACATGCATACACACACACGTACGTCATGATTCACCCAATACCAAAAATACAGGAACACACACACATGCCCTCTAAGCACACCTGTGAGTAAAAAGCGATTTGCTCCCTGACACACAGTAACGGCCAATAAAACAAGTGCTGACTCGCTCCCAAAGCCAGCCGAGGGGAGCGGAGGGACAAATGAACACAAACTCTCTGTAAAAGCCTGCTCCTCTGAGGATTCTCCGATGTTAGAGCCAAACGCTCCATCCTGGCTGAGTGGGAAAACACTATCGCATCACACACACGCTCAGTCCACTCAGAGAGGAGAGAATAGTTCATCTAATTTCTACATTCTGGCAGGGGAGGAGAGGGTGCTGGAGACATGGTATGTAGGAAAAGAAAGGATGAGGACTGTGTGAGCAGCATGGGGTGGAAGCGGGGGATAATTAGTGTTAATAAAGTCTAATGGAATTCAGCCTCACCACGTCAGGTGTGAGATGATCTGATTACTGCCCAGACGGAGACAGAGACGAACGAACGGGGGAAATTGGGAAGTGATCCGTTAATCCTTCCAGACCCTTTGTCTCCCAGTGTGTGTGGGTTTGAGCGGGAAGGAGAAGTATTATTGGACAGTATAAGTTAGTTTCAGTCTATGATGAGACTGTCTCTAAAGTGGATGGGTGCTTTCTATCTCCCTCTATCACTCTCTCTCTCTCTCTCTCTCTCTCTCACTCTCTATCTCTCTCTCTCTCTCTCTCTATACATTATGTCATATACAGTGCCTTGCGAAAGTATTCGGCTCCCTTGAACTTTGCGACCTTTTGCCACATTTCAGGCTTCAAACATAAAGTGAAGAATCAACAACAAGTGGGACACAATCATGAAGTGGAACGACATTTATTGGATATTTCAAACTTTTTTAACAAATCAAAAACTGAAAAATTGGGCGTGCAAAATTACTCAGCCCCTTTACTTTCAGTGCAGCAAACTCTCTCCAGAAGTTCAGTGAGGATCTCTGAATGATCCAATGTTGACCTAAATGACTAATGATGATAAATACAATCCACCTGTGTGTAATCAAGTCTCCGCATAAATGCACCTGCACTGTGATAGTCTCAGAGGTCCGTTAAAAGCGCAGAGAGCATCATGAAGAACAAGGAACACACCAGGCAGGTCCGAGATACTGTTGTGAAGAAGTTTAAAGCCGGATTTGGATACAAAAAGATTTCCCAAGCTTTAAACATCCCAAGGAGCACTGTGCAAGCGATAATATTGAAATGGAAGGAGTATCAGACCACTGCAAATCTACCAAGACCTGGCCGTCCCTCTAAACTTTCAGCTCATACAAGGAGAAGACTGATCAGAGATGCAGCCAAGAGGCCCATGATCACTCTGGATGAACTGCAGAGATCTACAGATGAGGTGGGAGACACTGTCCATAGGACAACAATCAGTCGTATATTGCACAAATCTGGCCTTTATGGAAGAGTGGCAAGAAGAAAGCCATTTCTTAAAGATATCCATAAAAAGTGTCGGTTAAAGTTTGCCACAAGCCACCTGGGAGACACACCAAACATGTGGAAGAAGGTGCTCTGGTCAGATGAAACCAAAATTGAACTTTTTGGCAACAATGCAAAACGTTATGTTTGGCGTAAAAGCAACACAGCTGAACACACCATCCCCACTGTCAAACATGGTGGTGGCAGCATCATGGTTTGGGCCTGCTTTTCTTCAGCAGGGACAGGGAAGATGGTTAAAATTGATGGGAAGATGGATGGAGCCAAATACAGGACCATTCTGGAAGAAAACCTGATGGAGTCTGCAAAAGACCTGAGACTGGGACGGAGATTTGTCTTCCAACAAGACAATGATCCAAAACATAAAGCAAAATCTACAATGGAATGGTTCAAAAATAAACATATCCAGGTGTTAGAATGGCCAAGTCAAAGTCCAGACCTGAATCCAATCGAGAATCTGTGGAAAGAACTGAAAACTGATGTTCACAAATGCTCTCCATCCAACCTCACTGAGCTCGAGCTGTTTTGCAAGGAGGAATGGGAAAAAATGTCAGTCTCTCGATGTGCAAAACTGATAGAGACATACCCCAAGCGACTTACAGCTGTAATCGCAGCAAAAGGTGGCGCTACAAAGTATTAACTTAAGGGGCTGAATAATTTTGCACGCCCAATTTTTCAGTTTTTGATTTCTTAAAAAAGTTTGAAATATCCAATAAATGTCGTTCCACTTCATGATTGTGTCCCACTTGTTGTTGATTCTTCACAAAAAAATACAGTTTTATATCTTTATGTTTGAAGCCTGAAATGTGGCAAAAGGTCGCAAAGTTCAAGGGGGCCGAATACTTTCGCAAGGCACTGTACATCATACAAGTACAAATTATGTACAACTTCATATATTATGTAGCTGGGTAGTTGCCATATGGCCAAAACAATTTCCATTTAAATTAAAGTTAAAAAAAAACTATAGTTACAATAAACTATGTCTAATCAACTCAAAATTGTATATGGCCAGCTTTAATTTTGAGCTTATATCCAATTGAATGAACCATTTAAATACAATAGCGCCTTGAAGTTGTCCTCTGGTGTGACATTACAATGAATGGTAATACAGTAGAAAGGTTTAACGATCCCCAATTATTTGTTACTCATTAAATCAGTAATCATATTCTGGAACTTCAAATGAAAAACATAATTTCCTTCTATAATGATGATAACCAAGATTCACAGTAATTTCACTAAATTTCACTAGATAAAAAGCAATTATTTACACTACACAACAGGCAGTCCTATTTGTGTGTTAAAATGTAACATGCTTCTCAACATCAGATCTAAACATCAGTAATGGCACCTCATTAAAGGATTTGAACTGTACTCATTCCAATAACAGGGCCCCAAAAGAGACCTATATTGATATTTTTCGTCACTACCTTCCCAAATCTGCAGTGGATAATTTGAGTGCCTGCTGCCTTCCTTGGATGTGGTAGCCGTTTCTCAGGCTCCCTCTCCGAAATCGAACCCCGATTCCTCGTTATTCATGGTCACCATGATAGGCACGGAAACTACCATCGGAAGTTGATAGGCAGACATTCAAATGAGATACCAGTGCCACGAAGGGTCACCAAAAGGGTATGGAGCACCCGAAAGCAGGCTGTATGGGTTTTGCGTCTGATAAATGTACGTGTCCCTGAAGGTCAGCACTTGTTGGCATACCTTAGCAATAGAATTGTGACAGTTATAAAGTAACATTGGAGCAATCAATGGAACCATAACTGATATCATGAGCCATTCACAGTTTCACTGTGACCGTGTGTACTCATACTTGAATGGCTTAATCTTTGGGACAAGAATATGGCATGATCAACCAGGTAGAGCAGGGGGGAACAGTCTCCAAAAGAGGCACGGCTGATAGTTGCCCTCCCAGGGTGGATCACTTATGCCAATCGGTCAGGAGGAGAGAAACTGGAGTGAGACCGAGGGGATGGATAGTCCAATGCAGGGAGTGAGAACCAGGAATGGGAGCACCACAGCCCCCATTACCTGCCTGTAACATCACTAGGGCCAGGTAAAATGACTAGATCCTCCCCAGAGCATAGAGACAGACCAAGAGGTCGGCAGAGAGTGAGAAACCAGGCATGGGAGAATGAAAACAGAAACTTACACTCAGAACCACTTCAAATGATCAAAACTGCAGCAGGATACAAAAAGGTCTAATGCAAATAAGTGTAATCATCAGAGAGGTTTATTACTGGGTTATGTCCCCCGGAGTGACAGCTATTTCCTCTGGTGTGACACCATCTTAATGTAACACCAAGGGGAGAAAAGCTGTCACACCGTTGGAAATCTCAGGCTGTATGGTCCATTTTGGGCCTTATTGTTAGCAGTACACCTTCCACATGATTTCACCACAACATGTTTTCATTGCTTTTTATACTTCAATAGTCCAAAAAAATAGATTCTTTTCATTTATACGTTCAAAAGGCATCACACCAAAAGGACAAAAAAAGGGGCCCCTGTTATGGAAGTGGGAGTGCAATATTTAGATATTTCTATAAAGCTTACAAACTGTTCAGACCATGTGCCCCAGCCATGTCTTCTGTACTTCCTCATTGTAAGAGAACCCTCCCTCAGCGGAGTGGTGCCTAAATGCTGGCTTGTTGTTTAATCACAGAATTGTGTCACACCAAGTGAACATTGCTTTTAGGGACAACATGTAATCAATCGGAACTATATAGAAATATCATGAATAGACTTAAGAACTATTGTTTCTTAAAATATAGTTCTGTGTTATAACTAAAAGAGTAGGTGAAGAGAATTGTATTCATGTTTTAATTACCTGGGACAGTCACACCTTTGGACAATTGTCATGTTTGTTACATTTCTTTCAGAACAAATTATAAACTGCATGAATTTACTCATGATCCAAGTAAAAAAATAAAGCTATATTATATTACAATTATAGACCATTGAAGTTATATTATTGTTTGCCAACGTGGACAAGAAAAAAGGAGCGTCACATCAACTATAGAGCGTCACATAGGTCTGAACGTATGTTGACGTGTGCACTGTCTACGACCAAATGTCATAACTGTTATAATGTAGTTGTGATGCTCTGTGTTTGTGATTGGCTAGACGTACTGTTCCTGAGTGTACGGACTATGTAACTGTGCTAATTTGTGTAAGTGTGAGTGTGTGTGTCTGTTGATGTGTAATTACGAGTGGCTGTAGGCGACACTCTACAGTGTGTGTATGTGTGTGTCTGTTGATGTGTAATTATGGTCTCTAATGGAGTGCATGTGTCGGAGGGTGTGTTCCTAACTGTCACTCTCTGTCCCACGCCCCCACCCCCCGTCTTTGGCACTGGCATCCCTGACTCACTTCACAGCCAGCCCAACATGCTCCGATCTGTGTGTGTGTGTCGGCGTGAACTTTTCAACCCCCTCCTCTCCCCAGGCCTGCTATTGACTGCTGATATTGGCTGAATATCCTAGTTTGGCTGCGACAGGAGAGGGAAACAAGTGTGTGTGTGTGTGTGTGTGTGTGTGTGTGTGTGTGTGTGTGTGTGTGTGTGTGTGTGTGTGTGTGTGTGTGTGTGTGTGTGTGTGTGTGTGTGTGTGTGTGTGTGTGTGTGTGTGTGTGTGTGTGTGTGTGTGTACCTGTGTTGGTGACACAGCAGCAGATTATGGGGCATGACATAGAGAGAGAATACATGCCCAGTTCTGCCTGCTTCGAAAAGTCCCTTCTCATCTGAGAGAGCCCATCTAGCGTGTCCCATCCTATCCTGTGACTGCTCCTCTTCTCATTTGGCTCTGCTCTGTGTGTTCCTCTGAGGAGGCCGTGTGTGTGGAGGGCTCAGAGCACAGAGCTCAGTTTGCGTCACAAATGGAAACCTATTCTCTATTTAGTGCACTGCTTTTTTGGGGCCCTGATCAAAAGTAGTGCACAGTAGGGAACTTGGTGCCATATGGGACATAGTCTCTGCCCTCTCTGACTGAGGGTATGTCTAGCTTCTGAGAGAGGGAGAGGAGAGGGACAGGAGAGGAGAGGGACAGGGAGAGGAGAGGGACAGGAGAGGGAGAAGAGGGAGAGGAGAAGAATAGGGAGAGGGACAGGGAGAGGAGAGGGACAGGAGAGGGAGAAGAGGGAGAGGAGAAGAATAGGGAGAGGGACAGGGAGGAGAGGGACAGGGAGCTGAGCGGGAAAGGAGAGGGAGGAGAGGGAGAGGAGAGGAATAGGGAGAGGAGAAGAATAGGGAGAGGGAGAGCGGGAGGATAGGGACAGGGACCTGAGCGGGAAAGGAGAGGGAGGAGAGGGAGAGGAGAGAAAGAGGAAGAGGAGAAGAATAGGAAGAGGGACAGCGGGAGGAGAGGGACAGGGAGCTGAGAGGGAAAGGAGAGGGAGGAGAGGAAGAGGGAGAGGGAGAGCGGGAGGAGAGGGCCAGGGAGAGGAGAGGGAAAGGAGAGGGAGGAGAGGGAGAGGAGCAGGGTTCATTATACCGGGTGAAGATACCTTGCTCAGCCTGTCTGCTGCTATCTCTCCCCAACACCTGCTCCAGCTCCAGATGAGATCAGCAGAGTGGGGCAGAGGTGGGCACAGGGAAGCCTGCTGCTGGAGAGCCAGGCACGTAAAGGGGAGATGGAGGGAGAGGGATGGAGGGAGGAGGTTTGAGCTTAGTAGAGGAACAGGCTGTGCAGGGAAGATATCAACCCAGGTTTGAACCCGCCCCAAGACAGTTGTAATCCTGCCACGTCGTTAGAGTATTGCGAGGTTTGTTTTTATATGTAGTAGCGTGATCGCTCTGGGTAGATGAGATTAGACTTTTAAGATGGAAGAAGTTGCCAAATGTTCAAGTGACAAGAAGAATGCATAATATTTACAGTGTCACACTTTCAGAGGACAAACCATCTATCTTGATAGTAGACTACACACGTCACACAAGGTCTGACAACAGGCTGATGCCTGCGGCAGGCCAGGCCCAGGGTTTTGTGTGTTTTTACACAGTATTGCCACTGGAGTACTGGAGAGTATATTTGAAGTGTATTAGAGCCACGGTAAGTCAGTTCTTACCGCTGCTATAAAGCCAGTTAGGGCTCTCACTGGCCAGCAATGACACAGTTAACAAAACTAAATGGCCAGGCCAGATGCCACTGTGCCCACTAGCAGCTCTCCAGCTACCCATCCTAACCACTGCCAGGCCTGTGTAAAGGAATTCACACATTAACACAGAAAACAAACGAGAAGGCTGAAAACATGGAGGTGTTTTGATATTTTATTTCATATCTGACCTCCACTGACTGGCCCACATGATATTGCCAGAACAGGTAGCTGATGTTAGAGCTGTGTGTTGCTATACTGCCACAGATAACAGAAGTGGATGAGATTATGAGATTTGAGGCCATAACAAGTGACCGAGTCTCCCTCCCTGCCACTGTAGGGGCCAGCTCCAGGCTCCAGGCTCCAGGCTCCCAGACCCTTTATTTCCCTCCTCTTATTTATTTTGTACACCGCCTCGTTAATATTTGAAAGGGAAACCAAAGCGCGGCCCATAGCCCAGGCAGAGCACTTTAGAGACCCCAGAAGCAGGGCCGCCATGACATGAGAGATGGGACCAGCCTACAGCCTACGCCGCACACACACACATACAACACACACACACACACACACTGCTAGAGAGGTGAGGGCCTGGATGCTTAGGATCTGATGGACTCAGCCCGTCCCCTCTTCATCGATCTCTCCTTCAGACCATTTATCACCTCTGCAACACCAGGAGCTATAGCTGCTCTCTTTCTGTGTGTCCTACTGAAGCCCTTCTACTCCTCCTCTGACTTAGACTAGCTCAGAGATCAAACCATGAGGGCCCTCCACTCCCTCCCATCCAGGTTGTGTTTGAGGCAATAATTGGGGCATCTAGTGAGTAAAGAGGATGTTTTGGGAACAGAGGGGATATGGTCTGGCTTTATTGGTCTGGAATCAGCCCAGAGAAGGTCCAGGATGGTTCTGGGTGGAGATCAATGATCCCTGAGTGTTAGTGGTATTGACTCTCTTTCCTCCAGCCCCTGCTCTCCCTCCCTCCCTCCCCGAGTCCCTCCCTCCCTCCATTCCCCAATCCGTCCCCCACGCCCTCCCTCCCATCAAGGGCCCTCTCCCTCTCTCATCTCCTTCTCTCTCACCTAATGTTACACTTAATGAGACAATTAGTCTGTGATGGCGTGGCCAGCATCTTAAACTGTTGTTTACTCTCCATTCATTATTAATATCTCATCGTTAGTAAGGGTATGAATACAATTAAAAGGAGCAGGGAGAGAAAGCGTTAGCTCCCCATGGTGGGTGCTTATTAAGATAGGATACTTTGTTATCTGAAATGGGGGCTGGGGAGCTAATTGTTAGTGGTACAGAAGATACATTGGTTCAGTAACATGGAGTTGTTGTGTGATTTATACAACCGTAGAGAGGAGATGCTGTGAGCTCAGGAGATGAAGGGTGTTGTAGGTTCATTTTGAGTATAAGAACAAACAAGCAGCCTGGGTCTTGTAGAGGCTTCCTCATAAAGTTTCCCCCTCATACCACCAATACCAACACACATCAGGCAGGGGGTATGCAAATTGAGCCCCTCTCCCTCCCCTTCATTTTTATGCACCTCTGAATTATTCACGTGGGCCGGGTTGCTTTTAGGCCCAACTCTGCTTTTAAATATCTAAACAACAAGTGAGACCTGGGAGGAAGAAAGGCTTGGTCTGGTTCAGAGCCCAGCAGTCAGTGAGGTGGTTGAGATGGAGAGTGGATCAACTGAAACACAGTCAGCATTACACAACAAGCCTGATATAATAGTTACCATGACTCTGTGTCTGTCTGTCCTAACTCCTTGTCCAGAGTTCTGTCTGTAACACACTATACTATGGTAAGGCTGAATCTGACTGCACAGTGACTGAGCTTGGTTGCCTCCACCTCATGATGCCAGCAGAGTGGTACTGGTAAGAGAGAGAGTCTCTACGGAGGCAGATAGGAGCATAAAACATTTATTAAAAAAACTATAAAACATTCAAATCGCTCCAGTCAACAGGGCAATACTGCTTCCAGCTCCTCACCTCTCTCAGACATCGCTCTACACTGACAGGACCGTTTCCAGATATTCAGCTCTGTGGACTCTCTCAGACATCGCTCTACACAGACAGGACGGTTTCCAGATGTTCAGCTCTGTGGACTCTCTCAGACATCGCTCTACACAGACAGGACCGTTTCCAAATATTCAGCTCTGTGGACTCTCTCAGACATCGCTCTACACAGACAGGACCGTTTCCAAATATTCAGCTCTGTGGACTCTCTCAGACATCGCTCTACACAGACAGGACCGTTTCCAAATATTCAGCTCTGTGGACTCTCTCAGACATCGCTCTACACAGACAGGACCGTTTCCAAATATTCAGCTCTGTGGACTCTCTCAGACATTGCTCTACACAGACAGGATGGTTTCCAGATATTCAGCTCTGTGGACTCTCTCAGACATCGTTCTACACAGACAGGATGGTTTCCAAATAATCAGCTCTGTGGACTCTCTCAGACATCGTTCTACACTGACAGGATGGTTTCCAAATAATCAGCTCTGTGGACTCTCTCAGACATCGCTCTACACTGACAGGACGGTTTCCAAATATTCAGCTCTGTGGACTCTCTCAGACATCGCTCTACACAGACAGGACCGTTTCCAAATATTCAGCTCTGTGGACTCTCTCAGACATTGCTCTACACAGACAGGATGGTTTCCAGATATTCAGCTCTGTGGACTCTCTCAGACATCGTTCTACACAGACAGGATGGTTTCCAAATAATCAGCTCTGTGGACTCTCTCAGACATCGTTCTACACTGACAGGATGGTTTCCAAATAATCAGCTCTGTGGACTCTCTCAGACATCGCTCTACACTGACAGGACGGTTTCCAAATATTCAGCTCTGTGGACTCTCTCAGACATCGCTCTACACTGACAGGATGGTTTCCAGATATTCAGCTCTGTGGACTCTCTCAGACATCGCTCTACACTGACAGGACAGTTTCCAAATATTCAGCTCTGTGGACTCTCTCAGAGAATTTGTGCATTACAGCACACTTGGCAGAGAGAGAAACTTGATTGAGTAACAGAATGCAATGTTATGACACCCCAACACAGAACACATGTTATGACACCCCAACACAGAACACATGTTATGACACCACAACACAGAACACATGTTATGACACCCCAACACAGAACACATGTTATGACACCACAACACAGAAGACATGTTATAATACCACAGCACAGAACACATGTTATGACACCACAACACAGAACCCATGTTATGACACCACAACACAGAAGACATGTTATGACACCCCAACACAGAACACATGTTATGATACCACAACTCAGAACACATGTTATGACACCACAGCACAGAACACATGTTATGACACCACAACACAGAAGACATGTTATAATACCACAACACAGAACACATGTTATAATACCACAGCACAGAACACATGTTATGACACCCCAACACAGAACACATGTTATGATACCACAACACAGCACACATGTTATGACACCCCAACACAGAACACATGTTATGATACCACAACACAGAACACATGTTATGATACCACAACTCAGAACACATGTTATGACACCCCAACACAGAACACATGTTATGACAGGGTTCATGGTGTGTTAATGATAATATGATGTAGGCTCATGACAGGTAATTCAGGCTAAGCGTGACACAGTGCAGCTCCAAGGCTATTCCCTCCCCCATCCCTCCAGTAGTAGTGCAACAGGCTATAAGCCTCCTCAGCTCCCCTAGCTGCTGGCCACTGAGGCAGAGAAGAATAACTCATAGCCAACATCACGCTGGAGCACGGCAGCATGGCAGCAATAGCTTTCAAGCTCCCACTTAAAATAGTGGTGGTGACAAGCCTGCTGCTTTAAATAAGAACCTCAGCCAGTCTGGAGAGGCCCCATAATCCCAGCAGTGGGAGGGAGGGAGGGAGGGAGGGAGGGAGGGAGGGAGGGAGGGAGGGAGGGAGGGAGGGAGGGAGGGAGGGAGGGAGGGATGCCACCCTAAGATCTGCCTCCACAGGGACACTGGGAACAATTTACTACAGCAGGCAGATTACTCTGGGAGAGAGGGGGATTCACAGAGAGAGAAAGTGAGGGGGGAGAGAGATAGAGAGATACAGAGTGCTAGGTAGAGAGCGGAGTGAGAGGGAGGGAGAAGAGAGAAAATGAAAATGCTGAAAGAGACACACAGAAAAAAAGTGAAACATTCTGTACAAAGCCTATAGCTACATACGTACTGTAGGTGTAGGCTGTAATATATGGAGGTATTGTGAGGGTCAAATGTGAAGCCGCATAGTTAGGTCATTGTACTGTAACTGTTTGTACTTCAGAGCTAGGAGTGATCCAGCTGGACAGAACTCTCTTGTCCTCTCACTGCTCACTGCTCACTGTCTGTCACTGATAGGTAATGAACAACCACACACACACACACACACACACACACACACACAGACAGACAGACAGACAGACAGACAGACAGACAGACAGACAGACAGACAGACAGACAGACAGACAGACAGACAGACAGACAGACAGACAGACAGAGACACACACACACACTCTCTGGTGTGTTCTCCATGCTCCCTTTGCTCGCTCTGTGACAGTGCTAGATGATGTAATTCCGGCCTGGTAAGGAAGGCAACTGCTGAAATGGGGACGATGACGTCACCAGGGCCACTGGCACCCTCCTCCCTGGAGCTGCCCTGTAAGAACACACTGTCCAGTACACCACGGGAACACACACCATTTCCCATCCTCCCTCTTTTTCTCTTTCTCCTTCCCCTCTCTCTACCATCCTTCAGCTCTCCCTCCGCCTCCCCCTCACATCCGTCATCCAACCCTCCCTCATATACATTTTCTCCATCCCTCCACCTCTCTCCCTCTCTCACTCCCTCTCCCACTCCCTCTCACTCCGCCCCTCTCCCTCCCCCCTCTCCCTCTCACTCCCCCTGTCTCACTCACTCTCACTCACACCCCCTCTCACTCCCCCCTCTCCCTCTCCCTCTCACTCCCCCTCTCTCCCTCTCCCTCTCACACCCTCTCTCATCCTCTCCCTCTCACTCTCCCTCTCTCCATCTCCCTCTCACCCTCTCACACCCTCTTTCATCCTCTCCCTCTCACTCCCTCTCTCTCCCTCCCTCTGTACCTGAGGCTCTTGTTCTTTAATAGCAAATTGAACCTCTCACTCTGAAAGAAATAATTACTCTCTGGAGAGAAAGGGGACTGCCGTGGAATGCTGATATGACACACAATGTCACCTTGCCACTCAGGATCTCCGCACAGCACACAGCCAGCTCTGCTCCGCAGCGAGAGAGGGAGGGAGGTAGGAAGAAGGATGGGAGGGGTAGAGAATAAAAACAAGGGATGGTGAGAGACAGACACAGAGAGTGAGGGTGAGAGAGGAGGGGAGAACAGGGTGAGAAAGACACATAAAGAGAGAGAGAGAGAGCAAGAGTGAGAGAAAATGAGAGAGAGAACCTGGGCGGGTATCAGATTGAAACCGAGCGATGGAAGGAGAAAAAAACACTTCTAGAGGACAGACAGTGCGGAGTGGGTAATAAGTGCAGGAAGATGAGAAGAGGAGTGACCAGACATGGTGGGAGGAGATGAGGGAAAAGTGGGAGGATGGAACATGAGATGTGTGAAAGAGGGGAGGGAAAGAGGAGGATAAATAAGGTAAAGAGCAGAGAGAGAGAGATAGAGAGGGAGGGTGTGAGAGAGAGAGAAGAGAGTGTGAGAGGGAGATAGAGAGTGGTCATAGACAGAAAAGAAAGTGTGAGAGAGAGAGAACGTGGTGAAAGAGAGAGAAGAAAGTGTGAGAGAGAGAGAATGTTGTGAAATAGAGAGAAGAGAGTGTGAGAGAGCGATAGAGAGTGGTGAAAGAGAGAGAAGAGAGTGATAGAGAGATAGAGAGTGATAGTGGTGAAAAAGAGAGAAGGGAGTGAGAGAGAGAGAGAAGAGAGTGAGAGAGTGATAGAGAGTGGTGAAAAAAAGAAAAGAGAGTGAGAGCGAGATAGAGAGGGAGGGTGTGAAAGAGAGAGAAGAGAGTGTGAGAGGTAGAAAGTGGTGAAAGAGAGAGAAGAAAGTGAGAGAGAGGTAGAAAGTGGTGAAAGAGACAGAAGAGAGTGTGAGAGAGGTAGAAAGTGGTGAAAGAGAGAGAAGAGAGTGTGAGAGAGAGGTAGAAAGTGGTAAAAGTGAGAGAAGAGAGTGAGAGAGGTAGAAAGTGGTGAAAGTGAGAGAAGAGAGTGAGAGAGGTAGAAAGTGGTGAAAGAGAGAGAAGAGAGTGTGTAAGAGAGTGAATGAGTGTGAAAGGGGGGGAGAGAGGTGGGGTGGCAGGTAACCTAGTGGTTAAGAGCATTGGGTCAGTACCCAAAGGGATGCTGGTTCAAATCCCCGAGCAGATTAGGTGCCAGGCTGCCCTGCAGCAGGAGGAAGACCAGTCCAGAGCCATCAAGACCATCACACAGACTAGCCTGGGCCTGTATATACTGTAGAGTATGTGGCTGAGTAGAATCAAGGCCTGAATAGAATATAATATTTTTCATAAACTGTCTATCAATCAGAAATAAATTGTACAAGGGAGTCTCATGCTACAGTGTAGAATTCATCCTTGATTTCACCTACAGTACCAGTCAAAAGTTTGGACACACTCATTCAATGTGTTTTCTTTCTTTTTTTAAACTATTTTCTACATTGTAGAATAATAGTGAAGACATCAAAACTATGAAATAACACATATGGAATCATGTAGTAACCAATAAAGTGTTAAACAAATCAACATTTATTTTATATTCTTCAAAGTAACCACCCTTTGGACACTCTTGTCATTCTCTCAACCAGCTTTGTTTTCTTCTTCTACCTTTATTTAACTAGGCAAGTCAGTTAAGAATACATTCTTATTTTCAATGACAGACTAGTGGGTTAACTGCCTTTTTACCTTGTCAGCTAAGGGATTCGATCTTGCAACCTTTCTGTTACAAGTCCAACGCTCTAACCACTTGGCTACCTGCCACCCCTTCCTGAGGTAGCTTCATGAGGTAGTCACCTGGAATGCATTTCAATTAACAGGTGTGCCTTGTTAAAAGTTAATTTGTGGAATTTCTTTCCTTCTTAATGCGTTTGAGCCAATCAGTTGTGTTATGACAAGGTAGATGTGATATACAGAAGTTAGCCCAAGTCCATATTATGGCAAGAACATTTAACAAGACACACCTGTTCAATTAAATACATTCCAGGTGACCTCATGAAGCTGGTTGAGAGAATGACAAGAGTGTGCAAAGCTGTCATCAAGGCAAAGGGTGGCTACTTTGAAAATCTCAAATATAAAATATATTTTGATTTGTTTAACACTTTTTTGGTTACCACATGATTCCATATGTGTTATTTCTTAGTTGTGATGTCTTCACTATTATTCTACAATGTAGAAAATAGTAGAAATAAATAAAAACCCTTGAATGAGTAGGTGTGTCCAAACTTTTGACTGGTACTGTACATACATACTTAGTAAATAATGTACCTAATAACACAAGCATGCACACACACACACACACACACACACACACACACACACACACACACACACACACACACACGCACACACACGCACACACACACACACAAATGAACAGACACACACAATCACACACCCACTACTCATAAGTATCCCCCTCCTCCCCCTCCTCCATGGCTTGTGAAATGAGGGCTATTTTTAATATCTGCCTGGGTGCCTTCTGAATAATGGGCAAATATTCTTCAAGGTCACAACTCATTTGTCAGGCTGCTAGTCTAAAGAACGGCTCAGTGCTCTAAAGCTAACATTCAGCTTTTATTCTGCTGATAAAACCCACCAAGGCTTTATGAGAACAAGCAGTTACAACAAGGAAGAATAACAGTCAGGCACTACTGAGGGAGACACAGGCAGAGGTGTGGGAGAGGGTGACAGCATCACCTGGCTGGGTGGAGGAGGAGGAGGAGGAGGAGAGAGGGACGAGGAGAGGAGGAAGAGGAGGAGGGAGAGAGAGGGAAGGGGCAGGAGAAGGATTTGGCTGGGGCTAAATTGGTGAAAATCCATCAGCTTATTGCCTAGTGAATCTTTAGGTGAATGCCATAGGTTAATAAAGGAGTTGCTGAGTGGACAAATCAAACAGGCTCTCTGTCTGCCTGACGGCCAAGACAATGACTTACATACAGACTCGCAGCAGAAGGCGGGAGTTGTTGTGATAATGTAACAGAGGTCTGATGTCATCAAACCCTATCCCATCCCAGACGAGCACCTGCCATTACAGTAGGTAAATGGCTCTACATCTATCATAACAGACCACAATATGACTATTCATCTAATACCCTAACCTTAACTGCTAAACCGAAAATGTATGTAATACAATTCACAAAAGCATGTTGTGGTGCATGAAATAGCGCTACATTTCAGTACCATTTAAAACATAAATCATATTTTATCTCTCCTGCCAGTATTATTTCATTATAGATGTGTGGTATATTATCATACAACTGTAAACCATCAGTATACATCCACCCTGACCCCAGGCCCAGCACCTCCAGAACAGAACAGGTTATTAAACCCTATAGCCCCCAGCCAGCATCTACCTCTCCCCTCCCAGTCCCTGGCCACAGACTTTATCTTCCTCCTCAGCCCAGGCATGACATCTCCGTGATGCTTTCAATTTTCTGCTCCGTGCCTCTGTGTTTTATGGACCTGTGTGGAGAACCAGGGTGAGTGCCGGCTAGCTGACCTGGGCATGTGGCCATGAGGACGTCAGTACCACCCGCCAAACAGGGACCAAGAGCCAGCACCAGCCACCGACAACACAGTGACACCACTGGGTCAGAAGATGGAAGTTTGACTTATATTAGAGATACCTTGATCTAACATCTAACACACACAACAGTGTTTCATAACAAACAGTGCAACCAAGTGAAGGTCAGTTCAGTTGAATTGCATACAGTATATATATATATATATATATATATAGTATATATGGACAATTTTACTAACCCGACAGACCTTATTTGTTTTAAATACTATAAGCTATGCCTCTGAATGCTCAGAAACCTGATGTACCCACCCATGCACTACACCAGCCTTGGATCTTATTCCAAAGGTGTCCCTTTGCTCTGAACCAAAGGTAGATTTCCCTTGGTACTGTCATGGAGTTTGGAAGGCTTTGGCCTGGTCCTTTGTTATAAGAACTAGAAAAGTTGGCTATGCAAAAAAACCTGGATGGAATAAAAAAAATGTAAGTTAATTATTAAGCCTAAAGTGGCTTGTATGTTCCATGTTCAAAGGACACCATTACCCGGAGGTGTACTCTAACAGCTGGGTGGAACTGAGGAGAGGGAGACACACAAACACTAGCTGCCGTAATAAAGACATTATATTTCTATAAATACAGTGCCTTGCGAAAGTATTCGGCCCCTTTGAACTTTGCGACCTTTTGCCACATTTCAGGCTTCAAACATAAAGATATAAAACTGTATTTTTTTGTGAAGAATCAACAACAAGTGGGACACAATCATGAAGTGGAACGACATTTATTGGATATTTCAAACTTTTTTAACAAATCAAAAACTGAAAAATTGGGCGTGCAAAATTATTCAGCCCCCTTAAGTTAATACTTTGTAGCGCCACCTTTTGCTGCGATTACAGCTGTAAGTCGCTTGGGGTATGTCTCTATCAGTTTTGCACATCGAGAGACTGAATTTTTTTCCCATTCCTCCTTGCAAAACAGCTCGAGCTCAGTGAGGTTGGATGGAGAGCATTTGTGAACAGCAGTTTTCAGTTCCTTCCACAGATTCTCGATTGGATTCAGGTCTGGACTTTGACTTGGCCATTCTAACACCTGGATATGTTTATTTTTGAACCACTCTATTGTAGATTTTGCTTTATGTTTTGGATCATTGTCTTGTTGGAAGACAAATCTCCGTCCCAGTCGCAGGTCTTTTGCAGACTCCATCAGGTTTTCTTCCAGAATGGTCCTGTATTTGGCTCCATCCATCTTCCCATCAATTTTAACCATCTTCCCTGTCCCTGCTGAAGAAAAGCAGGCCCAAACCATGATGCTGCCACCACCATGTTTGACAGTGGGGATGGTGTGTTGTTTTACGCCAAACATAACGTTTTGCATTGTTGCCAAAAAGTTCAATTTTGGTTTCATCTGACCAGAGCACCTTCTTCCACATGTTTGGTGTGTCTCCCAGGTGGCTTGTGGCAAACTTTAAACGACACTTTTTATGGATATCTTTAAGAAATGGCTTTCTTCTTGCCACTCTTCCATAAAGGCCAGATTTGTGCAATATACGACTGATTGTTGTCCTATGGACAGAGTCTCCCACCTCAGCTGTAGATCTCTGCAGTTCATCCAGAGTGATCATGGGCCTCTTGGCTGCATCTCTGATCAGTCTTCTCCTTGTATGAGCTGAAAGTTTAGAGGGACGGCCAGGTCTTGGTAGATTTGCAGTGGTCTGATACTCCTTCCATTTCAATATTATCGCTTGCACAGTGCTCCTTGGGATGTTTAAAGCTTGGGAAATCTTTTTGTATCCAAATCCGGCTTTAAACTTCTTCACAACAGTATCTCGGACCTGCCTGGTGTGTTCCTTGTTCTTCATGATGCTCTCTGCACTTTTAACGGACCTCTGAGACTATCACAGTGCAGGTGCATTGATACGGAGACTTGATTACACACAGGTGGATTGTATTTATCATCATTAGTCATTTAGGTCAACATTGGATCATTCAGAGATCCTCACTGAACTTCTGGAGAGAGTTTGCTGCACTGAAAGTAAAGGGGCTGAATAATTTTGCACGCTCAATTTTTCAGTTTTTGATTTGTTAAAAAAGTTTGAAATATCCAATAAATGTCGTTCCACTTCATGACTGTGTCCCACTTGTTGTTGATTCTTCACAAAAAAATACAGTTTTATATCTTTATGTTTGAAGCCTGAAATGTGGCAAAAGGTCGCAAAGTTCAAAGGGGCCGAATACTTTCGCAAGGCACTGTATATATAGCGTATATAGTTCTATTTAATTCTGTGACTTCAGCTACATGAGGGCAAAGGAGGGCTTGTGCCTATGCTTCTTTATGCTAAACAGCTTGTGATAAACCCATTTTTAAAAGCAACATAATTCACTTTTTGAATGGCCCTGGCTGCAAGTGTACATTGATTAAGTTGCAGTAGGAGCCTCAAATGGCTAATTAATGCCCCTGTGGCTTTATGAATGATACGAGAGTGAGATGGTCAGTGGTTTTCCTATGGGCCAACGAGCAGGTCTCCCAGTCATATTGCCTGCTGAAATCTACATATAAACGTCAGTTGAAAGTGATTGAGGGAAGTAGTGCTCAGCGTTCTCTCCAGCTAGCCTAACCCAATGAGATGTATCCCTCCCATCAACACATACAGTGGGGCAAAAAAGTATTTAGTCAGCCACCAATTGTGCAAGTTCTCCCACTTAAAAAGATGAGAGAGGCCTGTAATTTTCATCATAGGTACACTTCAACTATGACAGACAAAATGAGGAAAGAAAATACAGAAAGTCACACTCCAAACTCCACTATGGCCAAGACCAAAGAGCTGTCAAAGGACACCAGAAACAAAATTGTAGACCTGCACCAGGCTGGGAAGACTGAATCTGCAATAGGTAAGCAGCTTGGTTTGAAGAAATCAACTATGGGAGCAATTATTAGGAAATGGAAGACATACAAGACCACTGATAATCTCCCTCGATCTGGGGCTCCACGCAAGATCTCACCCCGTGGGGTCAAAATGATCACAAGAACGGTGAGCAAAAATCCCAGAACCACACGGGGGGACCTAGTGAATGACCTGCAGAGAGCTGGGACCAAAGTAACAAAGCCTACCATCAGTTACACATTACGCCGCCAGGGACTCAAATCCTGCAGTGCCAGACGTGTCCCCCTGCTTAAGCCAGTATATGTCCAGGCCCGTCTGAAGTTTGCTAGAGAGCATTTGGATGATCCAGAAGAAGATTGGGAGAATGTCAGATGAAACCAAAATATAACTTATTGGTAAAAACTCAACTCGTCGTGTTTGGAGGACAAAGAATGCTGAGTTGCATCCAAAGAACACCATACCTACTGTGAAGCATGAGGGTGGAAACATCATGCTTTGGGGCTGTTTTTCTGCAAAGGGACCAGGACGACTGA
>NC_143030.1:61832398-61877398 GCF_057628025.1 Oncorhynchus mykiss | reverse complement strand
AGCAGTAGTAGTAGTAGTAGCAGCAGGAGTAGTAGTAGCAGTAGTAGTAGTAGTAATAGCAGCAGCAACAACAGTATAAGTTATGTTCAACTAATCTAAAGAAGGACAGTTTTATTGCTTCTTTAATCAGAACAGTAGTTTTCAGCTGTGCTAACATAATTGCAAAAGGGTTTTCTAATGATCAATTAGCCTTTTAAAATGATAAACTTGGATTAGCTAACACAACGTGCCATTGGAACACAGGAGTGATGGTTGCTGATAATGGGCCTCTGTACGCCTATGTAGATATTCCATTAAAGATCAGCCGTTTCCAGCTACAATAGTAATTTACAACATTAACAATGTCTACACTATATTTCGGATCAATTTGATGTTATTTTAAAGGACAAAAAATGTGCTTTTCTTTCAAAAACAGGGACATTGCTAAGTGACCCCAAACTTTTGAACGGTAGTGTACATGGATAAACACTTCACGGCAGACTGGAACCATTTAACTCTGTTTTGTTTGTAGCTACAATTTGTTTGGTCAGCGTTGTGCCAAGTCACTCCGGTTCACACTGACCGTGGCGTGTGCAGAAAGTAGCCAAACACTTTTTCTATGTCGATAGTGCCCTGCTAAATTCAGGGCATCAATGTTGTTGAGAAAAGTAGCAAAACTTTTGTAGTTCTTGATGGCTAACATTATATATTTCAAAAACAGCATGGTAGAAAGGCCTGTCAACACATAGTGAACAGCTCATGTTATAGACAGAAGCATGCTACATGGCAGACCAATCCAAACTCATCTCCCGGCATGTCCAGCCCATCCATTATCTCAGCCAATCATGGCTAGCGTGAAGGTTCCTGACTTTTTCCGTGGCTAAACCAACCAGGCTTGTAATTTAACAATTTTATTCATATTTATGGATGGAATACAAGTTTGTTAATAAGGCACATGAAAGTTCCTCTTCCAGAAGGTATTTCTGCCCAAAAAACGCATTTTGATATAAAGTAAATGTTCACGTTCAAAAGCTGCTCCTGTGAAGTAGTGACGTGTGACATATACCTTGTTTTTTGAAACAAGTCACAAATGTGCCACGAATCAATACAGTGTTGATACTGAGACACTGAGTCAGCCCTGCATTTTAGACCACTGTGTCATAAGATACTGGATCTGTAACGGCTGTTGTCGGGAGAGGGAGAAGACCAAGGTGCAGCGTGGTAAGTATTCATAATACTTTTAATAAATACGAATACTTGAACCAAAAACACGACAAACGAACAGTTCTGCAAGGTGCAATACACAAAACAGAAAACAACTACCCACAAACACAGGTGGGAACAGGCTACCCAAGTATGGTTCTCAATCAGAGACAACGATAGACAGCTGCCTCTGATTGGGAACCATACCAGGACAAACACAGAAATACAAAACATAGAACAAAACAGAATGCCCACCCCAACTCACGCCCTGACCAAACCAAAATAGAGACATAAAAAAGGAACTAGGGTCAGGACGTGACAGGATCACTTTCAGGTAAGTTTAGAGCCATTGCTTTAGAACTTTAGACTTACTACACTGTCATTTCAAGTACCATTTGTGACAACCAGTAAGAGATAGTTAAGAAAGAACAAACATTGTAAAATGCATACAGTACTTTTGCTTCTGAACCAACAAAAATATCTTCAAAGTAGGATATATCTGTTCCATTTCAGTCATTCTAGTACATGGCAAATGTTGTGACAGAGTCAGTGAATTGACTTTTAAAATGATTGGATCATTTCCAAGCTCCAGCCGGGTCACCCGTGATACGAGTCAGTATTTGACGTCTATCCATATCTGAGGACATCGGGAGATGACGTGGAAACCAGCGACTAGGGGCAACAGTGCTCACTGCCACCTTTAAGTAGGTTTTGGTTTTGCTAGGATGTTGTGGACGGGGATGGCGGATGGGTTTTAACATCTGCCTCTGATTCCAAAGATTGCAAGTTAAAATCCATTGATAGAAAGTCACTTTTAAATGTTTTATTTTAAGCCTCTTCCAAACCTTAGCCCTTACCTTAACCATTCTGCATTGATGCCTAATCCTACGATTTTGGAGTTAAGGCCTAAACTGAACCTTAAACACAATTTGCAACAACTTCAACATTTGACGTTTGAGAAACATGGATGAACATCTGATTCTGACGTGAGACTGTGAGAGCTAGTTGCCAAACCAGGCACAGTAATCATCTATTAAACATGTAATCAATTGAAACTACAATTGACAGGTATGGCAGGAGCAAAAAACAAATAACACTTGCTCTTGTTTCTCCAGGCCTGGGTTGTGAAATTGCTAAAGGCCATCCCTCTTTCTTTCGTTCCGACTAATTGAGGCCTTATTGATTTCATTTAGGAGTGCTCATCGCTGTCCTCTAGGAGGCAGCTTCACTAACGGGAAGATGATCATTTTCTGCAACACTATAAAAAGCTCAGAGGACTCTGAATTGTCTGGTTCAGCAAAGGTCCCGATAGTACAGAGAGAGCATCATAGAAACATGCTGCAGTACAGACAAATACATTTATTGTGCCAATTCCAAGACGACCCAAATTAAGATCTGAAAGGGTAAGCTGAGGAAATAAATCCATGAGAAAGCTATAGTGTGCTTGCAATGTTTTCTCTTTTAATTTCAGCACTACCTCCATCTTTAATGTCCTGTAGGTTTTTTGCATCTATAAAATTACTTCTGCTGTTGTGATTGTTGTTATGACTACATCGACTATTACTTCTACTTTACAGTGGAGGCTGCTGAGGGGAGGACGGCTCATAATAATGTCTGGAATGGAGTCAATGGCGTGGTATCAACCACTTCAAAGACGTGGTTTACATGTGTTTGATACCATTCCATTGACACTATTCCAGCCATTAGTATGAGCCGTCCTTCCCTCAGCAGCCTCCACTGTGACATCATTACATCAATGATCTTGTAGAGCCTCTCTACTGCTGCTGCCACGGTGATTTCCGTGATCCATCTTGGCTGTTGCCACAGCGGTCAGAAACGGTGTTGGAAAGAAAGGTTTGCTTAGTAAGACCAACTGCTGATTCACAGCTTCTGTCAATCTCCTTATAGCTACTTGTGAGATGCCAGTTGGATTTGAGCCCTTACAGCAATTCTTAAGTACAATTAAGTATAAATTGTTCCATGTAACGTTATACATGACAATAATATTTCTGCTGCAAAGACATTAGTGAGTGTTTATGTGCGTGCGTGTGCCTTCGTGTGTGTGTGTATGTGTTTGTGTGTGCGTATTTTTATGCACACGTGTGTGTGCATGTGAGCCTAGTGAGCATTTGAAAGAGAATCTCTCAGCAGTCACTCCTTCAGTGTCAAACTACCTCTTCTGGCTACAGTGTGTGTACCACACAATGGGGTCTCTCCTCTCTCATTTCTCTATTTTTTCCTAAGCTCTCTCACTCTACTCTACATCCCTTTCTACTTCTTTTTCCTCTACCCATCTGCTGTTCTACTCTCATCCTGTTCTCATGTTGTCTCTTTCCTCCTCTCCTTTTCCTTCCCTGACACATATTTTACAGCTGAACTCTCTATCGTTCCCTGAGATGCTAGACTCTGTACAGTTCCCAGAGGTGCTAGTCTTCGGTGAGGTTTGTTTGAAGTACCGCTAGGTTCTTGATGTGGGATTGACAGTATTGCATATGAATTCTCTCGGGTTGCCCTTCAGTGTTGGAGCAGGGCGGCAGAGAGGAGTGCTGCATACAGCACAGTGTGAGCAGCATCACAAATCAGGAGGCTGAGAGAGTGAGAGCGCTGGAGTGGGGGGAGGATGGAGGGAGGGGGAAGATGGAGTGGGGGGAGGATGGAGGGAGAGGATGGATAGAGGGAGGGGGAGGATGGAGGGACGGGGAGGATGAAGGGGAGGATAGAGGGAGGGGGTGGAAGATGCGGGGTAGAGAAGAGATGGAAAGGGGAGGGGGGTCCACTCTGGGGGGAGTGAAAAAGGGAGAGAGTGGAAAGAGGGAGAGGAGGAGGGGATTGAGAGAATGAAGGGTCATGTGAGAGAGAATGTGTGTGTTTGTACGTTCATGTGTGTGTGGGTAAAGGAGAGTGAGTACTGCTGCAGTGGGAACAGTGAGAGGAGGACTGCAGTTTCTTGGGCTTATGGGCGAGCGAATCGAGAGACGTTATTAAGGCACTGTTACATTAACCCTTAAGTGCCTCTCTGGTGAATGGGTTGGCCCGTCCATTGTGGATAATAGGATCAAGGAGATTGCTCTGGTAAGGGTGTATTCCAACTATTTTTGCCTCCCTGGATTTAACTCCTTATGGAATATAGGGGGAGACTTTAAGCATAGATAGGAGGAGCTAAATGTTGCTGTCCGGTGCTGAAGTGCAGAAACTACGCTGTAGGCTGGGGTAACTGAGTTGGTGCTGGATAAGGCTGCACTGTGACTTGATTGTACTTGTATTGCACAGATGGATAATCTTAAGTGGGACAGGTAATGTGTATGCTTCGCTTTGCATGTTATTTTCGAGTGCATACTGTGCAAACTTTTGTGACAAGCTTGATAATTTATGGTGAGATTAATCATCTTGGGACATTTGTAGATTTTGAAAGATTGTTTTCTTGATTTTGAAAGATTGTTTCATGATAAGCCAGGTCGCAATTGTAAATGAGAACTTGTTCTCAACTTGCCTACCTGGTTAAATAAAGGTAAAATAAATAAATAAATAAATAAGCTGTGAGATGTGCCTTTGTACTGTGTTTGGGACCTGAGAACACAGTCATTTGCTTTGGGGTCTTTGCAGGAGCACTATGGTGAGTATACAATAGGTCACTCTCATTGATAATGTCTAATTTAGCCTAGGTGGCTCGGTTTGTAGTGTAGTGGAGTAGCTACCTTTATTTTCCTGGAGTACGTCCAGGAGGCAGCCCTTCTGACAGCTGCTCTGTTTACCCCACCAGCTTCTATTAACACCTCACCCTGTCCTGCACTATCAGGAACCACGACGTGGTGCAGCCACAAACACATGGCACCCCACCTAACAAACACAAGCCTGTACCTGCTCAATATCAATCAAATCAATCACATTTATTTATAAAGCCCTTTTTACATCAGTAGATGTCACAAAGTAGTTATACAGAAAACCAGCCTAAAACCCCAACCAGCAAGCAATGTAGATGCGACTTAGCGTGATGGCTAGGAAAAACTCCCTATGAAGGCAGGAACCTAGGGAGGGACTTAGAGAGGAACCAGGCTCTGAGGCGGCCAGTCCCCTTCTGATGTTCAAACATTCATAGATGACCAGCAGGGTGAAATAATAATCACAGTGGTTATAGAGGGTGCAACAGGTCAGCATCTCAGGAGTAAATGTCAGTTGGCTTTTCATTGCCAAGCATTCAGATGTTGAGACAGCAGGTGCGGTCAGTCAGGAGTCGTCCGGTCAGGTAGTCCTGAGGCATGGTCCTAGGGCTCAGGTCCTCCGAGAGGGGAGGGAGAGAGGGAGAGAGAGAGAATTAGAGACATACTTAAATTCACACAGGACACCAGATAAGACAGGAGAATTACACTAGCCCCCCGGCTCATAGACCATTGCAGCATAGATACTGGAGGCTGAGACAGGGGTGTCGGGGGACACTGTGGCCCCGTCTGACAATACCCCCGGACAGTGCCAACCAGACAGGACATAACCCCACCCACTTTGCCAAAGCACAGCCAACATACCACTAGAGGGATATCAACAGACCACCAACTTACTACCCTGAGACAAGGCTGAGTATAGCCCACAAAGATCTCCTCCACTGCACGAGCTCGAGGGTGCACAAGACCGGACAGGAAGATCACGTTAGTGACCCAACCCACTCAACTTGATTACAGTGCAAAAAAAGCCAGGCATGCCAAGACGCACCCCTCCTAGTGACAGCATGGAATAGCACTATTAAGTCAGTGACTCAACCCCTGCAACAGGGTCAGAGGCAGAGAATTCCAGTGGATAGAGGGGAACCGACCAGGCAAAGACAGCAAGGGTGGTTCATCATTCCAGTGCCTTGCCGTTCACCTTGGGCCAGACTATGCTCAATCATAGAACTTACTGAAGAGATGAGTCTTCAGTAAAGAGTTAAAGGTTGAGACCGAGCCTGCGTCTCTCACATGCAGACCATTCCATAAAAATGTAGCTATGTAGAAGAAAGCCCTGCCACCAGCTGTTTGCTTAGAAATTCTGGGGACAATACGGAGGGCTGCGTCTTGTGACTGTAGGTATGTACGGCAGGACCAAATCGGAGAGATAGGTAGGAGCAAGTCCATGTAATGCTTTGTAGGTTAGCAGTAAAACTTTGAAATCAGCCCTAGCCTTAACAGGAAGTCAGTGTAGAGAGGCTAGCACAGGAGTAAATTGATCAAATTCTATGGGTTCTTGTCAATATTCTAGCAGCCGTATTTAGCACTGAAGTTTATTTAGTGCTTTATCCTTCACAGTTTTATTTGAGACAACTTTACAACCATCAAGATTAATTGTCAAATCAAACAGCAGATCTCTTTGTTTCTTGGGATCTAGAACTAGCATCTCTGTTTTGTCTGAGTTTAAAAGTAAAACATGCTGCCATCCTCTTCCTTATGTCTGAAACACAGGCTTCCAGGGTTGGCCATTTTGGGGCTTCACCATGTTTAATCTAAATGTACAGCTGTGTGTCGTCCACATAGCAGTGAATGTTGACATTGTGAAAGACATCACCAAGAGATAGAACATATAGTGAAAACTATAATGGTCCTAAAACAGAACCTTGAGGAACACCGAAACTTGTCAGAAGACAAACCATCCACAGAGACAAACTGATATCTTTCCGACAGATAAGATCTAAACCAGGCAATACTGGGGTAGGAGCCTAGGTGGTACCCTGTAGTCTTCCCTCAGGTCTGTGTAAGCTAGGACAGGACAAAGAAGGAGCAGATAAGACAGAGGCTGACAGATACGCTGAGGAGTATGGAGAGGGGAAACTGGAGAGAGGCCATGGGGGTTTTATTAAGAGCTACAGGATGCACTTTTTTACGATGTGTCTTGTGCGCCGTGTAGCTAGAGCAGGCAGGCTGGCAGGCAGAGCTGTGAGGGGACAGTTCCAAGGACATAGCTGGCTATCTTGGGCTGGTCACTTCCCACCTCGACAGTGCTGCTGGGTCTCATTGTTGGGCTCTGCTCCAGGACAGTACACTGATGGAGTTCTGCACCAGAACAAAGGATGTTGATGATTTCATACAGCTTTCTCGAATGAAAATAAAAAACGCCTTTGAATCAGGATACATGTTTTTATCTATAGCTTTATATCTCATTGAGATGAGAGCCATAAATGCACATTTTTATTGTATGGAATTTAAATAAAGCAACAAGTGTAAGCATTTCCGCCATTCCATCGGAAGTAGAAGTGAAGTGTCTTAGATTAGTCTTTGCCCCTCAACAGACTATGTGTCTTGAAGTGACTTCCTAAAATGCAAACCAACCAACTACGTTGATCCTGTCCTGGAGACATTGGCCATGTTCAAGAAGATGAAAACTGTAATGTATCATAGATAAATTGTGACTGACTGATCAAAAAAATAATAATGAGTAGTTATTTATGATGCAAGGTTCTTTGTAGATCAGTCAGTAGGCAGTCACCTGCCCTGTTGACTGCAATGTTGTACAAGTCCAGAGTCTCTGTCACTGCTTTTCAACCACTCACTCCCAGCCTATACATTTCAGGAGTGGGGGTGGAGTGGTCACATGACTATCAGTCTTGTACTCAGATGAAATCAAATGAGCATGTCTGTGTTTGGGGGGGAAAGCACCCTCATGGACTGAAACCAATCATTGACTGAAATCTTTCCCATCAGTAAAACAACACCCACCACATTCTTATTGTGGTTAACAACTGCTTTAAAATGACCTACATTGCTGACTGTTGGATGTTAGAAGATAACTCTCAAAACTGTGTCATTTTTCAGCCTCCAAAACATTCAGGCAGGCTCATTCGGGCCTTTTTACTCCCATAGCTCAGCCTGCCAAATCCCTTAGTGACTACATCCAGATAGTTTGTCTCGGTGTCTGCTCATGTCCAGCAGCTGGTGAATTGACAGCTGGTGTCCCACTAAAAGAAATGCAGAAAAAAGTCTAATTTGAACTATTCTGTGTCCTGTCCCCCTATATCACAGTAGACACACCGTGTCCACTGCGCTCCTGCCATTTCTATTTGCTGATGTTTTGCCATATTCATGTTTGTAAAGAGACAGTCCAATACTGTGAAATCCGGTGCCACGTTGAAAGTCACTGAGCTAGAATCCACTAATTTGAAGGGGTGTCCACATACTTTTGTATATATATATTAATCGAGTGCATTCTGAAAGTATTCAAACCCCTTCCCCTTTTCCACATTTTTTGTTACAGCTTTATTCTAAAATGGATTAAATAAAACATGTTACTCATCAATCTACACAAAATCCCCCATAATGACAAAGAAAAAAAAGGTTTTTAGAAATGTTAGCAAATGTATGAAAATATATTAACATAAATATCTTATTTACATAACTATTCAGACCGTTTGTTATGGGACTCGAAATTGAGCTCTGGTCCATCCTGTTTCCATGGAACATCCTTGAGATGTTTCTACAACTTGATTGGAGTCCACCTGTGGTACATTCAATTGATTGGACATGATTTGGAAAGGCACACACCTCTCTATATAATTTCCCACAGTTAGCAGTGCACGTCATTGCAAAAACCAAGCCATGAGGTCGAAGGAATTGTCCGTAGAGCTCCGAGACAGGATTGTGTCAAGGCACAGATCTGGGGAAGGGCACCAAAAAATGTCTGCAGCATTGAAGGTCCTCAAGAACACAGTGTCCTCCATCATTCTTAAATGGAAGAAGTTTGGAACCACCAAGACTCTTCCTAGAGCTGACCGTCCGGCCAAACTGAGCAATCAGGGGAGAAGGGCCTTGGTCGGGGAGGTGACCAAGAACCTGATGTTCCCTCTGACAGAGCTCCAGAGTTCCTCTGTGGAGATGGGAGAACCTTCAAGAAGGGCAACCATCTCTGCAGCACTCCACTAATCAGACCTTTATGGTAGAGTGGCCAGACGGAAGCCACTCCTCAGTAAAAGGCACATGACAACCCGCTTGGAGTATGCCAAAAGGCACCTAAAAGACTCTCAGACCATGAGAAACAAGATTCTCTGGTCTGATGAAACCGAGATTGAGCGTCAGTACAGAGAGATCCTTGATGATAACCTGCTCCAGAGCGCTCAGGACCTTGGACTGGGGTGAAGGTTCACCTTCCAAAAGGACAATAACCCTAAGCACACAGCCAAGACAACGCAGGAGTGGCTTTGGGACAAGTCTCTGAATGTCCTTGAGTGGCCCAGCCAGAGCCCGGATATGAACCTGATCGAACATCTCTGGAGAGACCTGAAAATAGCTGTGCAGCAATGCTCCCCATCCAGCCTGACAGTGCTTGAGAGGATCTGCAGAGATGAATGGGAGAAACTCCCCAATTACAGGTGTGCCAAGCTTATAGCGTCATACCCAAGAAGATTCGAGGCTGCAGTCACACCCAAATGTGCTTCAATAAAGTACTGAGTAAAAGGTCTGAATACTTAAAACCTCTTGAAACTAGCAATCCCGGATCCGGGAGCGTAATCATAGCCTCAAACGAATTAGCATAACGCAGCGGACATAAATACCCCTAGAAACTTTTCCTATTCATGAAAATCGCAAATGAAATGAAATAAATATATTCAAACACAAGCTTAGCCTTTTGTTAACAACACTGTCATCTCCGTTTTTCAAAATATGCGTTACAGCCAACGCTAGACAAGCATTTGTGTAAGTTTATCATGCCATAATGCTATGCTAGGCTCTGCTGGCAGCAGGCAACATTTTCACCAAAATAAGAAAAGCAACCAAATTAAATAATTTACCTTTAAAGAACTTTGGATGCTTTCATTCAGGAGACTCCCAGTTAGATAGCAAATGTTCCTTTTTTCCCCAAAAATTATTTTTGTAGGCGAAATAGCTCCCGTTTGTTCATCATGCTTGGCTGAGAAATCGACCGGAAAATGCTACAATTACAACGCCAAACTTTTTTCAAAATTAGCTACATAAAATAACGGCAAACGTTGTTTAGGATCCATCCTCAAGGTGTTTTTAACAAAAATATTCGATAATATATCCGTCGAGGCAATTGGTTTCTCATAAGAAGCGATTGGAAAAATGGCTACCTCAGTATTTTACGGCAGATTTTCTGCGGGAGACACCATGTGACCACTTGCTAAATATGCTCACTTACGTAAGCTCATTCGTTGCTCATTCACAGCCATATAAGGAGTCATTGGCATGAGGCAATTTTAAAAAATGCGGCACTTCCTGGTGGGATTTTTATCTGGGTTTCGCCTGTAACATCAGTTCTGTGGCACTCACAGACAATATCTTTGCAGTTTTGGAAACGTCAGAGTGTCTTCTTTCCAAAGCTGTGAATTATATGCATAGTCGAGCATCTTTTCGTGACAAAATATCTTGTTTAAAACGGGAACGTTTTTCATCCAAAAATTAAATAGCGCCCCCTAACACCAAAAGGATTTATTAAGTAAATGTGATATTTCAGTTTTTGAATTGGCGAACATTTCTAAAAAATTGTTTTTGCTTTGTCATTATGGGGTATTGTGTGTAGATTAATGAGGGGAAAAAAATCTATTTTAGAATTCGGTTGTAATATAACAAAATGTGGAAAAAGTCAAGGGGTGTGAATACTTTCCGAATTCACTGTAGAGGACTTGCTGCTTCCTTAATAGTTTCCTGGGTGGAATTAATCATTATTTTCGTATGTTTTGGTGAGTGATTGCCTATTTTGTATGTTGGTTACTGTGTGTAATTGAGTTTTAATGCATACTTCCTCATTCTTCATGTTTCCAGTGCATTGTTTCAGTCTTCAGGCCAATGTGCAGTCGGTTCATTAGGTATAGACCTGTTTTTTATGAGAAACAAGGGATAATACCATCCTCCCGTCACCACAGCTCTAATACTGCACGAATGACTAGCTACAGTAAGCATATCATGGGAACAAAATCAAAGCCACAAAGCAGGCTGAATTATAACCCTCCCAATTTAGTTTTCTCTTTGAACTTGGAATATTTTAGTTGATTCGAGACTAAATCATGTTTTTCAAAGGCTGAACGCAGAGCATGCATTTTAATTTTGTTCTCAACTATGCTGATTACAAAGCAACTATGGGCCTATGATTAGCTGTTATGCTATAATTACTGTCACTCTTTCCTCTGATACATCAACCCAACAACACTAACAAATATGATTTCTCAGCTGGCAACTGTGTCACGCAGGCCAGGTGAGTGAGTGAGAGAGACTGAGAGAGAGTGAGAGTGAGAGTGAGAGTGAGAGAGAGAGAGAGAGAGAGAGAGAGCTGGCCTTGTGGTGTTGCGCTGAATGCCAGGCAGACCTTTGGAGAGAGTGGTAGGTCCAGGCCCTGCCATCAGTCCCAGTCTTCCTCAACCGCCCTGCTGCTGATAAGGCATTTTCAACAGTTTTTTTATCTGCAAAGGTGAAAGATAAGCCTCATGCCACTTTTAGATGCTGTTTTCTCCACCGCTTGGTAGCAGATAGCTCTGGGTTGTCCTCCAGAAGTAACTTGGATTGAAAGTAAGTCGTAGAAGTACTAAAGGGAACTGAGTATATGTTAATAAGATTGTTAGAGTTTTCCAAATATAGTTTAAAATCACATTATCTCATTATAGCAAGCAAGATGTTCACATAAAATGGCTTTCATGTCAGGGCCTCATCAGATATCCTTTAGTAAACGTGAGACTACATCTGACACAGAAACCTTTAGTTATCATTGCAGGAGCCTCCATTGTATTTGTCCTCCATTTTGAAACGAGAGGCTGTTGGGATCCCAATAGATGTCGTCCTATCTGCATTGCTGCAGAAACCCGTCTCTTTCTCTGTTTTCACTACAGCTTCACATGCAGATTGGCTCACTATCTCTGTGGCAGTATGATTAATCGGCCTATCTTGGGACAGGCTGGGGTATGAGGTTGGGTAGGGTGGAGAGAGAGAGAGCCTAGCTGTAAATGATCCCAGGCCTCATTGGACATTCAAACAGCAACCCTGTCGCCAAACCTTCTGAAGGATCCCTCAGATAACAGCTGAGTCACAATCAGCTGCAGGTAGGAGTTAGCTACCATTGTTTTATCCATGCCACCCGGTTTGTAAATCTTCCCTTTAGGACTGTCAGGGCACAATGTTACACGTTAGAGAAATACTTTTCTTTGGTTCAGTTCACCCAGATCCTCCACAAGGCTTTTCCTTTTCTTTGACATCCTTATCCTGAGCTCTTAGGACAGAATCCATTCCTTTATTGGGTTTTCCGATATTCTTGAAATGATTTTGTGACAATTAAAATTGAAGTGACATGAGGGAATTAAATTATACAAGCTATCCACTGTGACAAGACTTGACATGAAGTGGATTGCACTGTATTGCAAGTTGATTGATCTCTAGTTGGACTGTCAGGTGTCCACAATACATTTCACAGCAGAGGTTTGCATAAGTGTGTGTGGGTGTGTGTGCAATTAACTGTACATGCATGTATAGTGTGTGTGTGTGTATCTGTTTGTATGTGTATGCTGTGCATGTGTGACTCACTCCATATCACTGTAAATGTCCTCTCCTGGGGAACTGCTCAAGCAGTACTGATGACAAAGTAATGGCAATCAATTCCTGTGTGAATGTGCAACTGTCACCCTCCCTTGCTATGTGTCATTAAGCAGGAGAGACCCCTGTCTGTACAGGAATGGGAGAGTTGGGGATGGGGAAGAATATTCTTACCTACTGTAGGCATTGGTGTGGACACCTGATAAGCTGAAACCTTTCCAGACCACTCCTGGTGCATTACTGTACGTCTTCTTGCTATCAAATGTTTGGCTAATGTCCAGCGATTAGATTCTTCATTTCATATCTTTCAGAGTTAAGATCACAACCCAATGACATGTTGTAATTCCTGATTCTTAAACCACTCTTGAATCCTTGGAATCTGAGGTGGTCTTGGGTTTGATGACACAGGGCTTGTACCCCGATGAGTCAGCTGGATACTGCCGCTCAATGACTATTCATATAATTACTTCAATTAATTAAAGGATATTACAGTTCCCTGACTGCAGAATTAGACGCTACTAGACTATTGGGGGCATTCAGTGTGGCACAAGCCCAGAAGGCTCCAGGTCAGAGTCAAACTGCAGTACACCAGTTTTATCTTATCTGGATTATTACCCAGTCATATGGTCAGGTGCTGCAAAGAAGGACCTAGAAAAACTGCAGCTGGCCCAGAAGAGAGCAGCACGTCTTTCACTTGACTGTAATCAGAGGGCTAATATCAATACTATGCATGCCAGTCTCTCTTGGCTAAAAGTAGAGGAGAGACTGACTGCATCACTTAATGTGTTGAAAATTCCAAATGGTTTGCAAAGTCAACATACACACAGCTCTGACACACATACTTACCCCACCAGACAAGCCACCAGGGGGTCTTTTCACAGTCCCCAAATCCAGAACAAATTCAAGAAAAACGGTACAGTGTTATATACAGCCGTTACTGCATGGAACTCCCTTCCATCTCAGATTGCTCAAGTGAAGAGCAACCTAGTTAAAAAAACAAATAAAGCAACAATTCACGGCACAACGCCTCTCCCCTATTTGACCTAAATATTTGGTGTATACGTACTGACATGCAGGCTATGTGTGACGTTTTGAATGTATACAGTTCTCTCCTTGAGCTGTTCTTGTCTATTAATGTTCTGTATTATGTCATGCTTCATGTTTTTTTTTGTGGACCCCGGGAAGAGTAGCTGCTGTTTTCGCAACAGCTAATGGGGATCCTAATAAAATACCACCTAAAATATAGATTGAGCTAAAACCTGCTGTGACAGTGACTATTATTTTCTGCATGATGGTTGTTGGCTGTGTTAGTAAAAAAGCTACTGTCTGAAGTTCTCAGCTTTATTTAGATCACATTCGCTTAAAATATTGATTATTGGAGACTGAGAAATTGATGCTGCAGATTAACTGACTACAGATACTGTGTAGGAGGTTGCAGCTAAAAATACTGTCAAAGAAAATAGGGCATGTGATATGTGAGATGATTGCCTGTGAGGATGTCTCTCTCTGGCAGATAACACTTCAAATACAACCTTTAGACATCATCCACCAAACATAGCGGACATTCATTAAATTGTGCTTTGTGACATACAGTATTCAGCAGCCAGCAGTCTTTGAAAGATACTCCAACCCAGATTAAGTACCACAGTGTAGTTTTCCATAATCTATTTTACTGATATCAGGAATGACTACACTCAACAACAACCAAATAACGTAATTTTCGAAGCCAGTCAGTCAGTCCAGATCAGCCTCTCCGTCTCTTACCACCCTCAGATGGTAAATAAGCAGAAAAGCAGCAGCCGTTCTTGAAGTTTCATAGTAATCCTATTAAAACTTGTGCAATAACGAGGCCATTAAGGTTCTGGGAGTCCCCAGTCCATTCCAGGAGGGGTAGATTGCCTTGCCAAGGGAAGTAAAGAGTTTAGGAAACACATCTGCACATTATCTCTAATTGAAATGGCATCCAAAGCCTTGTTTTCAGCTCAACAGTTGATCGTGTGGAAACTCAAGTTGGCCCGTTCAGCTAGCATTCTAATGCAACAAAACATTGTCACGAAAACGAATGACCCAAAGTAGGCCTATAAAGCTAGTAAGTATAATAGTTGTTCTGAAGGAGGAGGGACTTAATATGTTTAAAGTGAAGGCTTGCATACTCAATCGACTAAAGAACAACCACAATAGACTATATCCAATAAGAGTGTTCTGTTCAACCTAACAATGTCTGTCTGGCTCCTAATATGTTTTATTTGACCCTTATTTTACTCATTTACAGCAACGACCTGGGGAATAGTTACAGGGGATGAAGGAGCCAATTGGTAGCTGGGGAGGATTAGGTGGCCAGATTTGGAATTTATCCAGGACACCGGGGCTAACACCCCTACTCTTACGATAAATGCCATGGGATCTTTAGTGACCACAGAGAGTCAGGACACCTGTTAAAGTCCCATCCAAAAGACAGCACCTTAAACAGGGCAAGGTCCCCTGGAAACAACACTTCCAACAGCATCTGGTCTCCCATTCAGGGACTGACCCAGACCAACCCTGCTTAGCCTCAGAGGCAAGCCAGCAGTGGGATGCAGGGTGTTGTTATACGGCTGGGATGATCAGCTCAAATAGACTAGGGGGAGCGCATTGGTCAGGAGTGACTCACCATTATTACAGACACTGTTTTTTCTATTTCCATTAGCGTAACTAAGACATTCATGTTCGTTTATGATAAGTGTCTCCGTGCTTGGTCGTGTCATGTCTCGGAGCAATTATTTAAAAATTCATTTATTTGACAACTTATTGCAATTAATTTGTGCCTAGAGTCGCTCTATGCAATTTGGATGGATATAATTGCTTGGTGTTAAAATGGAAAGGGCAAATCTGTAAAACATTTATATATTAAGAAAATACCTCAAACTAAGGACTATCCAAGTAAAGGTTGTCTTGAAAAACAGACTGCTTTTGGTTTACTTTTTCTCTGCTCAGTACAATTTCACTGCTCAGTCAAACCTAACCTAACTGACAAACAACGAACCAACCAACCATGGCTGTCCTTGGCTAAGCTAACGTTCCTTGTGAACATAACAACATTTACAAAGAGGAGTATAATCAGAATGTTAGCTCACGACCAGACACAGACTGGGCACTGGCTAACAGCTGTGCAGAAGTGGGATGGAGGTGAGGTTGTCAGGGACCAGCGTAAAACAGAGGACGTGTCTGTCTGTCTGGCTGTAGGAGTGTGTTAATTAATTATAGTCAGGGAACTTGATGTTGTGAAGCTAATGAAACAGCTGCACTGCTACTGCACAGTACTCACTCGCTTCAGGTTATTTGCTACTAGAACTGACCGGCGTGCTAATCAGCCCTCTGAGAAACAACAGAGTGCTATGATGCATGGAGATGGAGCTACGTGGATAATGTTGTTGTCACACTGCCAGTACTGTTCACTTCCCCCATACCTCATCCGCATACTGTACATGTAGGTCGCGGCAGGTAGCCTAGTGGTTAAAAGCATTGGGGCAGTAACCGAATGGTTGCCGAATCCCTGAGCCGACTAGGTGTGCCCTTTGAGCAAGGCACGTAGAATATGTCACGCCCTGATCTGTTTCACCTGCTTTGTGCTTGTCTCCACCCCTCTCCAGGTGTCACCCATCTTCCCCATTATCCCCTGTGTATTTATACCTGTGTTTTCTGTTGCCAGTTCATCTTGTTTGATCAAGCCTACCAGTGGTTTGTCTCAGCGCCTGGTTTTCCCTAGTCTCTCTTTTTCTCGCCCTCCTGGTTTTTGACCTTTGCCTGTCCTGACCCTGTACCCGCCCACCTGACCACTGCCTGTCTCTGAGCCTGCCTCTGAGCCTGCCGTTCTGTACCTTTGCTCCACGTTTGAATTACCGACCTCTGCCTGCCGTCCTGTACCTTGGCCTCTGCTCTGGATTATCGACACCTGCCTGCCTTGACCTATCTTTTGCCTGCCGCTGTGGTTACAATAAACATTGTTACTTCACACAGTCTGCACTTGGGTCTTACCTTGATTCCTGATAACGTAACCTTAATTGGTCCTGTAAGTTTATCTGGATAAGAGTGTCTGCTTAAATGTAATGTCTAAAGTACACATCATCCACAGATGACAAATAATGATCTCTGTAGCTATGTGAATACAGTATGTTTCGGTTTGTCTATGCAATGCTTGACTGTGGTAGGGTAAAACGTTAAGCAGTTTGGATTTCTTTGCCATTGACCAGTCTGGCCCATAATTAGAAGGAAGTACAAATTTCACTTTTGTTTAAGCTGGGTAATATGCTAGTCAAGACAACACCAGAACACACAGGAGAAGCACACTTTCTAGAGTCCACATTGAGGTGCGACTAGAATCTGCTTTATCATGACTCATTTAGCATGACTCAAGGGCTTAAAACCCGAAAAGAAAATCTATGCTAAAACAAAAGTAATGCGATTAGATTTAGTATTTATTAGGATCCAAAATTAGCTCCCGCCTAGGCTACTCTTCCTGGGGTCCAAACAGGAAACAACACAAATATATACTTAATATACAGTACCAGTCAAACATTTTGAGACGCCTACTCATTCCAGGGTTTGTCTTTATTTCAATTTTTTTTCTACATTGTAGAATAATAGTGAAGACATCAACACCATGAAATAACACATATGCAATCATGTAGTAACCAAAAAAGTGTAAAACAAATACATAGATTTTAGATTCTTAAAAGTAGCCAGCTTTGCACACTCATGGCATTCTCTCAACCAGCTTGATGAGGTAGACATCTGGAATGCATTTCAATTAACAGATGTGCCTTGTTAATTTGTGTCATTTCTTTTTTCTTCGTCTTTTCTTTAAACGTTAACTAGGCAAGTCAGGTAAGAAAAAATATATTATTTACAATGACGGCCTACATTTGCCACTCTTAAAGCATTTGAGCTAATCAGTGTTGTGAGGTAGGGGTGGTAGGTATGGGTGGTATACAGAAGGTAGCCCTATTTGGTAAAAGACCAAGTCCATATTATGGCAAGAACAGCTCAAATAAGCAAAGAGAAAAGACAGACCGTCATTATTTTAAGACATGAAGGTCGGTCAATATGGAACATTTCAAGAACTTTGAACTTTTCTTCAAGTGCGGTCCCAAAAACCATTAAGCGCTATGATGAAACTGGCTCTCACAGGAAAGAAAGACCAAGAGTTACCTCTGCTGCAGGCGATAAGTTCATTAGAGTTACCAGCCTCATAAATTGCAACCCAAATAAATGCTTCATAGAGTTCAAGTAACAGACACATCTCAACAGCAACTGTTCAGAGGAGACTGAATGAATCAGGCCATCATGGTCGAATTGCTGCAAAGAACGGACACAAATAAGAACACAAGCAAATGGACTGGTGGAAATCTGTCCTTTGGTCAAAATTTGTCAAACTGCTGTGTCTTTGTGAGATGTGGAGCAGGTGAACGGTTGATCTCCGCATGTGTGATTCCCAGCATGAATCATGGAGGAGGTGTGATGGTGTTGGGGCGCTTTCCTGCTGACACTGTCTGTGATTTATTTAGAATTCAAGGCACACTTAACCAGCGTGGCTACCACAGCATTCTGCAGCAATACGACATCCCATCTGGTTTGCACTTAGTGGGACTATCATTTGTTTTTCAACAAGACAATGACCCAACACACTTCCAGGCTGTGTAAGGGAAATTTGACCAAGAAGGAGAGTGATGGAGTGCTGCATCAGATGACCTGGCCTCCATAATCACCCGACCTCAAACCAATTGAGATGGTTTGGGATGAGTTGGACTGCAGAGTGAAGGAAAAGTAGCCAACAAGTGCTCAGCATATGTGGGAACTCCTTCAAGACTGTTGGAAAAGCATTCCTCAGGAACCTGGTTGAGAGAATGCCATGAGTGTGCTAAGTTGTCATCAAGGCAAAGGCTGGCTACTTTGAAGAATCTAAAATGAATTTTGATTTGTTAAAGAAAATTGGTTACTACATGATTCCATGTGTTATTTCATAGTTTTGATGTCTTTCCTATTATTCTACAATGTAGAACATAGTAATATAAAGAAAAACCCTTGAATGAGTACATGTGTCCAAACTTTTGAATGGTATTGTACATATATACATTGCGTTCGCAAAGTATTCAGACCCCTTGACTTTTTCCACATTTTGTTAGGTTCTAAAATTGAGGTTCCAAAATTGATTAAATTGTTTTTTCGCCCATCATCAATCTACACACAATACTCCATAATGACAAAGCTGTCACGCCCTAACCATAGAGAGCTGTTTATTCTCTATGTTGGTTGGGGCGTGATAGTGACTAGGGTGGGTCATCTAGGTGATTAATGATTTATGTTGGCCTGGTATGGTTCCCAATCAGAGACAGCTGTTTATCGTTGTTCATCATCATATTTAGGTAGCCATTTTCCCCATTGTGATTTGTTGGATCTTGTCTACAGATAGTTGCCTGTGTGCACACCAGTAGCTTCATTTTTCGTTTGGGATTTTGTTGTCTTTGTTCGGTGTTCATTTAATAAAGTATAATGTACGCCTATCACGCTGCACCTTGGTCCAATCAGTACGATGAACGTGACAAAAGCAAAAACATTTTTATAAATGTTTGCTAATTTATTTAAAAAAGATTTATAATAATATGACATTTACATAAGTATTCAGACCTTTTACTCAGTACTTTGCCTTGAGTCTTCTTGGGTATGCCGCTTTAAGCTTGGCACACCTGTATTTATGGAATTTCACCCACTCTTCTCTGCAGATCCTCTCAAACTCTGTCAGGTTGGATGGGGAGCAATGCTGCAAGGCTATTTTCATGTCACTTCAGAGATATTTTATCGTGTTCAAGTCTGGGCTCTGGCTGGGCCATTCAAGGACATTCAGAAACTCCTGAAGCCCTCCTGCGTTATCTTGGCTGTGTGCTTAGGGTTGTTGTCTTGTTGGAAGGTGAACATTCGCCCCAGTCTGAGGTCATAAGCGCTCTTGAGCAGGATCTCTCTGTACTTTGGTCCGTTCATCTTCCGCTTGATCCTGAATAATCTCCCAGTCCCTGCTGCTGAAAAACATCCCCCCCAGCATGATGCTGCCACCACCATGCTTCACCGTAGGGATGGTGCCAGGTTTCCTTCAGATGAAAAGCTTGGCATTCAGGCCAAAGTGTTCAATCTTGGTATCATCAGACCAGAGAATCTTGTTTCTCATGGTCTGAGAATCTTTAGGTATCGTTTGGCAAACTCCAAGCGGGCTGTCATGTGCCTTTTACTGAGGAGTGGCTTCCGTCTGGCCTGATTAGTGGAGTGCTGCAGAGATGGTTGTCCTTCTGGAAGGTTCTCCCATCTCCACATAGGAGCTCTAGAGCTCTGTCAGAGTGACCATCGAGTTCTTGTTCACCTCCCTGACCAAGGCCCTTCTACTCCGATTGCTCAGTTTGGCCGGGCGGCCAGCTCTAAAAAGAGTCTTGGTGGTTCCAAACTTCTTCCATTTAAGAATGATGGATGCCACTGTGTTCTTGAGGACCTTCAATGCTGCAGAAATGTTTTGGTACCCTAACCCAGATCTGTGCCTCTACATAATCCTGTCTCGGAGCTCTATGGACAATTCCTTTGACCTCATGGCTTGGTTTTTGCTCTGACATGCACTGTCAACTGTGGGACGTTACATAGACAGGTGTGTGCCTTTCCAAATGATGTACAATGAATTGAATTTACCACAGGTGGACTCCATTTGAGTTGTAGAAACATCTCAAGGATGATCAATGGATATAGGATGCACCTGAGCCCAATTTCGAGTCTCATAGCAAAGGGTCTGAATCCTTATGTAAATAAGATATTTCAGTGAATTTGTTATACATTTGCTAAATTTCTAAAAAGCTGTTTTCACTTTGCCATTATGGGGTATTGTGTGTAGATTGATGAGAACTTTTATTTATTTAATTCCATTTTAGAATAAGGCTGTAAGGTACCAAAATGTGGAAAAAGTCAAGGTCTGAATACTTAACTGTAAACTGTATATATACACTACATGACCAAAAGTGTGTGGACACCTGCTGGTCAAACATCTCATTCCAAAATCATGGGCATTGATACAAAGTTGGTCCCCCCTTTTCTGCTGTAACAGCCTCCACTCTTCTGGGAAGTCTTTCCCCTCGATGCTGGAACATTGCTGCGGGGACTTGCTTCCATTCAGTCACAAGAGCATTAGTGAGGTCGGGTGCTGATGTTGGGCGATTAGGCCTGGCTCTCAGTCGGCATTCCAATTCATCCAAAAGGTGTTAGGCGGGGTTGAAGTCAGGACTCTGTGCAGGCCATTTGTTCTTCCACACTGATCTCTACAAAACAGTTCTGTAGGGACTACGCTTTGTGCACAGGGGCATTGTCATGCTGAAACAGTAAAAGGGCCTTTCCCAAACTGTTGCCACAAAGTTGGTTGCACCGAATCTTCTAGAATGTAATTGTGTGCTGTATAGATAAGATTTCCCTTCACTGGGAAATCCTAAGGGGCCTAGCCCGAACCACAAAAAACAGCCCTAGACTTTTATTCCTCCTCTACTAAACTTTACAGTTGGCACTACACATTGGGGCAGGTAGCTCCTCCTGGCATCTGCCAAACCCATATTCGTCCGTCGGACAGAGGGTGACTCCAGAGAATGCGTTTACCACTCCTCCAGAGTCCAATGGCGGCGAGCTTTACATCACTCCAGCCGCGCTTGTCATTACGCATGGTGATCTTAGGCTTGTGTGTGGCTGCTCGGCCATGAAAACCCATTTCATTAAACTCTCGACGAACAGTTCCTGTGGTGACATTCCTTCCAGAGGCAGTTTGGAACTCGGTAGTGAGTGTTGCAACTAAGGACAAATTATCTTTACACTCTACGCGTTTCAGCACTCAGTGGTCCTGTTCCATGAGTTTGTGTGGCCTTCCACTTCACGGCTGAGCCATTGTTGCTCCTAGACATTTCCACTTCACAATAACAACACTTACAGTTGACCTGGGCAGTTCTAGCAGTGCAGGAATTTGACGAACGGACTTGTTTGAAAGGTGGGATCCCATGACGGAGCCACGTTGAAAGTCACATAGTTATTCAGAAAGGCCATTCTATGGCCAATGTTTGTCCATGGAGATTGCATGGCTGTGGGCTCGATTTTATACACCTGTCAGCAACGGATGTGGCTGAAGTTGTCTACATACTACTTATATATATAGCAATACATTTGCTTGACAATTTAGCCATTCAGCAAACTCTCCCAACCAGTGACCCACAGCTAGTGCATTCATCTTAAGACAGCCAGGTGAGACAACCACATATCACAGTCGTATCTTAACCACATATCATATACATAATACAATACTTAATACAATGCAAAATACAATGCAAAATACAAAACAAAATGCATACAAATGTCTGTCTCTTCATAGTCCCTGATTTGCCATAAGGTGTTATTTTTTCTGTTTTTGTTATAATCTGCTTAAATGATTATTTTTTAAATATTTTATTTGATATTTGATCAACAATACAAAACATACAACACACAAACAACGACATCATACAAACATCAACTACATTACACCTGCACAGACCACTAGCCGTCACCACTATCTCCAGTGCTCGAATCACTTTCCGCCACAAGGCCTCATTTAGTTTGAAACTGGTTTTATTGCTAGCTTGAGTTACATGTGTTTCCCAGCATCTGTTCTGGACTTGGGTTCTAATTACTGTAATGCCTTCTCTCTACCATAGCAAGATATACACCTCCATTACTAATGTACATGGTAATGACAATTGAACAGAGTGCTTGTGTAACACATTTACTGGAGTTTTCTGCCTAAAATAGCTTTGCCATGATTCGTTAGGCAAACAGAGCAAATTTTGAACTTTAGATAGATAATACAACTCTCCAACATTATGAAACTACCAAAGCATTGTTGATTTCTAACAGTAATCCCCTAGCATCCCCATCTCAGCTGGTAGGAAAAATCCTGCAAACCAGAAGTAAGACGTATTATCTCTTACCTTTTGTGGTGAGATTATTTGAAGTCAACAAAACAGTGTCAGTGAGCAGCGCTTTATTCCAGTGTGTTTATATGCAGATGAAGAATACAGACTAAAAGCCCTTGATACCCGTTCAAGTCTGAGCCAATGTGCTTAGTGATAAGCGCCAGATCATACCAGGAGCCATGTTGCTCAAGGATGTGGAGCACAGCCATTTTGTTTGAAGTTATGAGGAGAAGTAGAGGAGTCCCTAACTAACGAAGTGAGAAGCACACTGAGAGATGGGGCTCTAAAGCGGATACTGTTTCTTGTCACGGATTTGTAGCTTGTTGTTAAGTTGGTAAATTTGTCATTTAAGCAGGTAAAGTAAGTATTTGCTAATGTTTTGCTTGTCTGTTATGCTGCCTCTAAGGACATGTCAGTTTACTTTAGGATTGTAAGGGTTAGAAAAGCGCAGACTAGTTGTGTAGGCAAAGGTTATTCATGGCAGATTGCATTTCATTTAGGGATATGATATCGACCAGACTATTGTACAAATAGTTAGGGTATTAAGGCAGAATAAACACTTCAGACATTCTAAATATTGATATGTTTCTTTGGCTGTGTACTGGCTTGTGTTGAAGAGGTGGTATTTCGTGTTCAATTTAAGGCTTCCTTCAAAGGGAAAACACCATGTATAATTAATTTCCCAGGAGTGAGTGGTGAGAACTGATCATAAAGCAGGGGTAATGGCTGCCATAAAGCAGTAGACTAACCCTGGTCCTCCGAACCCCTCCAGGGCCCACTACCCCGCTGCCCTTCGAGAGGAGAGGAGATAAAACGCTCCTCCACGCCATCTCTGCCAATGTTAATTCAATTCTGCCTGGCTTAGTCTGCCGTGAGGGTCAAACAGAGGGATAAATCTACCCGCCTTAGAGCCTGGCTGGCTGGTGATTATCACTGGGTTGTTGTTAATACAACCCAAACACCCAAGACTAAGGCTGTTCAGCCAAGAAATGGACAATGATGACTGTTGCTATACACATACCTCATGTTTAACAACGTCTTCCCCCTGATATAGTCCATCACACTTTTGGCATATTTTGTAACAGACATGGTTTGTAACAGACATGCCCCACACCCAATCAGTGGAAGCAGGCCATTATTTGTAAGAATGGTTTGAATGGTTTGCCTACACAGATGGATAATCCACACTGTGTTATTCACCCAGTGTCTGGATGTCGTTAATTACTATACATTTTGGGAAGAGCAAGTACAGACAGCTCATCCCTCCAGCATTCCTGGTTTACAAGCCGGCTGAACATTCAAGGTCTTTCAGGTTATCTTGTCTAAAGAATGAATATGTTTGCATGCAAAAGCAATGAAATCTAGACAGTTTCTGCCTCAACACTCTTGAGACAGCGCATCAAGGATGAACAAGATCGGAGGGAATCGATTAGGTGAGATCGATTAGGAAAACACTGTGACATGGATGGCATGATGGTACAGCATAGCGCCTGTCAGTAGACTGAACATCTTCCCCAGAGAGAAAATATACATGTAATGTGATCTCTCCCCAAACCAATACAAGTTATTTATCCAAACTTTCTTAAAAAACTAACACACTAGAGTGTTTAAATATTACTATATGTGAAAAATGTCCCTCTTCACTAACCTTTATTTTTTTAACTGAAATGTTCCAGAAATTGTTTTAAAAAAATACACAATTAACTATGTCTGATGACTCACTGCAAAGAGAACACATTATTTAAACGTTCATCATTTGTTATCCCCTTATGGTGTTCTTTCACTTTAGTAGTTGCGGTCTTTCCACAAGCCATTTGTCTTACGCAACATTAACTTGCATAACGTCGCCATACTACATTTATAACTAGTCTTAGTCCATTTGAATAATATAAAGCTTATCCTTTCTGTTGTCAGCTTCATTCAATTATTCACATGCAGCAATAGAGACAGACAGGATCTCCGTCAGTGGATAAGAGAATTGGCGTTTGAGAAATGAAAAATCCTTTTTGTTTGCCCATATCCTCATGGCTTTAATGAAATCAGAAATAATTTTAACGAACTCATTATGTTTTTCTACCTTCAAAGCCCCTCTTCGAAGCCCCTTCATCACTAAGCTTGGGACCCTGGGACTAAACATCTCCCTCTGCATCTGGATCCTGGTCTTCCTGACGGTACACCCCCAGGTGGTAAGTGTAGGCAACAACACATCTGCCACGCTGATACTCAACACTGGGGCCCCTAAGGGGTGTGTGTTTAGTCCCCTCCTGTACTCCCTGTTCACCCATGACTGCGTGGCCAGTCACGACTCCAACACCTTCATTAAGTTAGCTGACAACACAACAGCCTGATCAATGACAAGACAGTCTATAGGGAGGTCAGCGATCTGGCAGTGTCGTGCCAGGACAACAACCTCTCCCTCAATGTGAGCAAGACAAAGGAGCCGATTGTGGACTACAGGAAAAGGCGAGCCGAAAGGCCCCCAATAACATCAACGGAGCTGTAGTGGAGCAGGTCAAGAGTTTTGAGTTCCTTTGTGTCCACATCACCAACAAACTAACATGGTCCAAACACACCAAGACAGTCATGAAGAGGGCACAACAATACCTTTTCCCCCTCAGGAGACTGAAAAGATTTGGCATAGGTCCCCAGATCCTCAAAAAGTTCACCATCGAGAGCATCCTGACCGGTTGCATCACTACCTGGTATGGCAACTGCTTGGCATCTGACCGTAAGGGGCCACAGATGGTGATGCGTACGGCACCGTACATCATTGGAGCCAAGCTTCCTGCCATCCAGGACCTATATTCTAGGCGGTGTCAGAGAAAGGCCCAAAAAAGGCCCAAATGACTCTAGTCAACCAATTTGTAGACTATTCTCTGTTACCGCAAGGTAAGCGATACCGGAGCAAGTCTAGGACCAAAAGGCTCCTTAACAGCTTCTACCCCGAAGCCATAAGACTGCTGAACAATAAATAAAATGGCCACCCGGACTATTTACATTGCCCCCCCCCCCCCCCCCCCTTCCCCTGCTACTCACTGTTTATTATCTATGCATAGTCACTTTAACCCTACCTATATGTACAAATTGCCTCGACTAGCCTGTAACCCCGCACATTTACTCAGTACCGGTACCCCCGGTAAATAGCCTCGTTATTATTATTTTATTGTGTTACTCTTCTTATTATTTAATTTTTTTAAACTTATTTATTTACTAAATATTTTCTTAACTCTATTTCTTGAACTGCATAACTAATCATTTCACAATAAGGTCTACCTACACCTGTTACACCTGTATCCGGCGCATGTGACAAATAAAGTTTGATTTGAATCCGGCTCTTGCTCTGTCTAACATTATTTTGACACATGGAGGATCACACTCAGCTGCTGTTTGTCGCAGTTTGATTCCTTGCCCTGGTGACAGCTTTGTTATCGAAATGTGGGTGGACATATGTGCATGGGATGCGTGAACACAGAGTAAGTTGTTGTTGTTGTTTAGCTTGGCTTTGTATATCACTACGTATCTCATACAATGTTATATGCTGAAGTTGATATTGGTATTGGCTATTATTACCTTTAGTGTCATTTCCATGTGTAATATTTGCAATGTATGTTGCCCATGTGTATAGTTTCATTGTATGGTAGGTAAGACGTTTGCGTTAACTGCTGTTGTTATTATTGTACGTTTATGTAATACCTGGTTATTAGATACAGTCCTTACCTATTGTGCTATTGCAGTTCTGTTCCATTTTTATTCTCTGTTGTAGTCCATTTAGTATGCCTACATTAATCCTGCTCTATTCATTGCATTCCATGTGTATATTCATTATCTGTCTGGTTCTGTAACTTTACAGAACCATCTCCATTTACATCTCCATGTTCAACCCCATGTTCACCCCCATTTACATCTCCATGTTCATTTACATCTCCATGTTGATCTCCATGTTCATCCCCATGTTCATCTCCATGTTCATCCCCATGTTAATCTCCATGTTCATCCCCATGTTAATCTCCATGTTCATCCCCATGTTCATCTCCATGTTCACCCCCATTTACATCTCCATGTTCAACCCCATGTTCACCCCCATTTACATCTCCATGTTCAACCCCATGTTCACCCCCATTTACATCTCCATGTTCAACCCCATGTTCACCCCCATTTACATCTCCATGTTCATTTACATCTCCATGTTGATCTCCATGTTCATCCCCATGTTCATCTCCATGTTCATCCCCATGTTAATCTCCATGTTCATCCCCATGTTCATCTCCATGTTCACCCCCATTTACATCTCCATGTTGATCTCCATGTTAATCTCCATGTTCATCTCCTTGTTCACCCCCATTTACATCTCCATGTTCATTTACATCTCCATGTTCATCTCCATGTTCATCCTCATTTACATCTCCATGTTCATCTCCATGTTCACCCCCATTTACATCTCCATGTTCATCTCCATGTTCATCTCCATGTTCATCCCCATGTTCATCTCCATGTTCATCCCCATGTTCATCTCCATGTTCATCCCCATGTTCATCTCCATGTTCACCCCCATTTACATCTCCATGTTCACCCCCATGTTCATCTCCATGTTCATTTACATCTCCATGTTCATCTCCATGTTCATCCCCATGTTCCTCTCCATGTTCATCCCCATGTTCATCTCCATGTTCATCCCCATGTTCATCTCCATGTTCATCCCCATGTTCAACCCCATGTTCACCCCCATTTACATCTCCATGTTCACCCCCATGTTCATCTCCATGTTCAACTCCATGTTCCTCCCCATTTACATCTCCATGTTCATCCCCATTTACATCTCCATGTTCATCCCCATTTACATCTCCATGTTCATCCCCATTTACATCTCCATGTTCACCCCCATGTTCATCTCCATGTTCATCCCCATGTTCATCTCCATGCTCATTCCCACGTTCATCTCCATGTTCATCCCCATGTTCAAATCAAATCAAATCAAATGTATTTATATAGCCCTTCGTACATCAGCTGATATCTCAAAGTGCTGTATAGAAACCCAGCCTAAAACCCCAAACAGCAAGCAATGCAGGTGTAGAAGCACGGTGGCTAGGAAAAACTCCCTAGAAAGGCCAAAACCCAGGAAGAAACCTAGAGAGGAACCAGGCTATGTGGGGTGGCCAGTCCTCTTCTGGCTGTGCCGGGTGGAGATTATAACAGAACATGGCCAAGATGTTCAAATGTTCATAAATGACCAGCATGGTCGAATAATAATAAGGCAGAACAGTTGAAACTGGAGCAGCAGCACGGCCAGGTGGACTGGGGACTGCAAGGAGTCATCATGTCAGGTAGTCCTGGGGAATGGTCCTAGGGCTCAGGTCCTCCGAGAGAGAGAAAGAAAGAGAGAAGGAGAGAATTAGAGAACGCACACTTAGATTCACACAGGACACCGAATAGGACAGGAGAAGTACTCCAGATATAACAAACTGACCCTAGCCCCCCGACACATAAACTACTGCAGCATAAATACTGGAGGCTGAGACAGGAGGGGTCAGGAGACACTGTGTCCCCATCCGAGGACACCCCCGGACAGGGCCAAACAGGAAGGATATAACCCCACCCACTTTGCCAAAGCACAGCCCCCACACCACTAGAGGGATATCTTCAACCACCAACTTACCATCCTGAGACAAGGCTGAGTATAGCCCACAAAGACCTCCGCCACGGCACAACCCAAGGGGGGGAGGGGGCGGCAACCCAGACAGGATGACCACATCAGTGAATCAACCCACTCAGGTGACGCACCCCCTCCAGGGACGGCATGAGAGAGCCCCAGTAAGCCAGTGACTCAGCCCCTGTAATAGGGTTAGAGGCAGAGAATCCAAGTGGAAAGAGGGGAACCGGCCAGGCAGAGACAGCAAGGGCGGTTCGTTGCTCCAGAGCCTTTCCGTTCACCTTCCCACTCCTGGGCCAGACTACACTCAATCATATGACCCACTGAAGAGATGAGTCTTCAGTAAAGACTTAAAGGTTGAGACCGAGTTTGCATCTCTGACATGGGTAGGCAGACCGTTCCATAAAAATTGAGCTCTATAGGAGAAAGCCCTGCCTCCAGCTGTTTGCTTAGAAATTCTAGGGACAATTAGGAGGCCTGCGTCTTGTGACCGTAGCGTACGTCTAGGTATGTACGGCAGGACCAAATCAGAGAAATAGGTAGGAGCAAGCCCATGTTATGCTTTGTAGGTTAGCAGTAAAACCTTGAAATCAGCCCTTGCTTTGACAGGAAGCCAGTGTAGAGAGGCTAGCACTGGAGTAATATGATCACATTTTTTGGTTCTAGTCAGGATTCTAGCAGCCGTATTTAGCACTAACTGAAGTTTATTTAGTGCTTTATCCGGGTAGCCGGAAAGTAGAGCATTGCAGTAGTCTAACCTAGAAGTGACAAAAGCATGGATTAATTTTTCTGCATCATTTTTGGACAGAAAGTTTCTGATTTTTGCAATGTTACGTAGATGGAAAAAAGCTGTCCTTGAAATGGTCTTGATATGTTCTTCAAAAGAGAGATCAGGGTCCAGAGTAACGCCGAGGTCCTTCACAGTTTTATTTGAGACGACTGTACAACCATTAAGATTAATTGTCAGATTCAACAGAAGATCTCTTTGTTTCTTGGGACTTAGAACAAGCATCTCTGTTTTGTCCGAGTTTAAAAGTAGAAAGTTTGCAGCCATCCACTTCCTTATGTCTGAAACACATGCTTCTAGCAAGGGCAATTTTGGGGCTTCACCATGTTTCATTGAAATGTACAGCTGTGTGTCATCCGCATAGCAGTGAAAGTTAACATTATGTTTTCGAATAACATCCCCAAGAGGTAAAATATGTAGTGAAAACAATAGTGGTCCTAAAACGGAACCTTGAGGAACACCGAAATTTACAGTTGATTTGTCAGAGGACAAACCATTCACAGAGACAAACTGATATCTTTCCGACAGATAAGATCTAAACCAGGCCAGAACTTGTCCGTGTAGACCAATTTGGGTTTCCAATCTCTCCAAAAGAATGTGGTGATCGATGATATCAAAAGCAGCACTAAGGTCTAGGAGCACGAGGACAGATGCAGAGCCTCGGTCCGATGCCATTAAAATGTCATTTACCACCTTCACAAGTGCCGTCTCAGTGCTATGATGGGGTCTAAAACCAGACTGAAGCATTTAGTATACATTGTTTGTCTTCAGGAAAGCAGTGAGTTGCTGCGCAACAGCCTTTTCTAAAATGTTTGAGAGGAATGGAAGATTCGATATAGGCCGATAGTTTTTTATATTTTCTGGGTCAAGGTTTAGCTTTTTCAAGAGAGGTTTTATTACTGCCACTTTTAGTGAGTTTGGTACACATCCGGTGGATAGAGAGCTGTTTATTATTTTCAACATAGGAGGGCCAAGCACAGGAAGCAGCTCTTTCAGTAGTTTAGTTGGAATAGGGTCCAGTATGCAGCTTGAAGGTTTAGAGGCCATGATTATTTTCATCATTGTGTCAAGAGATAGTACTAAAACACTTGAGCGTCTCTCTTGATCCTAGGTCCTGGCAGAGTTGTGCAGACTCAGGACAACTGAGCTTTGAAGGAATACTCAGATTTAAAGAGGAGTCCGTAATTTGCTTTCTAATAATCATAATCTTTTCCTCAAAGAAGTTCATGAATTTATCACTGCTAAAGTGAAAGTCATCCTCTCTTGGGAAATGCTGCTTTTTAGTTAGCTTTGCGACAGTATCAAAAAGGAATTTCGGATTGTTCTTATTTTCCTCAATTAAGTTAGAAAAATAGGATGATCGAGCAGCAGTAAGGGCTCTTCGGTACTGCACAGTACTGTCTTTCCAAGCTAGTCGGAAGACTTCCAGTTTGGTGTGTTCATCCCCATTTACATCTCTATGTTCATCTCCATGTTCATCCCCATGTTCATCCTCATTTACATCTCCATGTGCATCTCCATGATCATCCCCATTTACATCTCCATGTTCATCTCCATGTTCATCCCCATGTTCATCTCCATGTTCTTCTCCGTGTTAACTTTTGGGATGCTTTATTCCCCTCTAACCGGGGCAGTGTCAGTGATTCTTTATTCTTTATTCTTTATCCCCTACAAATCAGTCAAATACTTAGATCCAGGTCAGTCTCTTTCACTAGATATGACCTTACTATACTTATAATCAAGACTTTTGGAGTCCAGAATGCTATGTACATGTAGGACTCATTTACAACTCTATGTTAACAGCCCTCTCTCTATTCACAAGGACTGTGTGTGGCCTAGCCATCTAGGATGAAGTGGAACCTGTTCAAGAAGAAGCCTGAAGCCATGGTCGGACCGGAGCCCACTGGGGCCGCTGTCTTAACTGTTGCCCCTGGCCCCGTGGCCTCCACCGCAGCTGACAACTCCACAGAGGCCGTCAAAAACGGCGATTTTGACGACATCAAGAATAAGTTCCTCAATGAGATTGACAAGATCCCATGTGAGTGCCTGTCTGGACGTTGCACAGTACCTAACACCCACACCTATCCAGATGAGTTTACATGACTTTTATTGATAATTACACTGAGCAAAAATATAAACGTAACATGTAAAGTGTTAGACCCATGTTTCATGAGCGGAAATATAAGATCCTAGAAATTTTACATTGTGTTGTGCACAAATTTGTTTACTTCCCTGTTAGTGAGCATTTATCCTTTGTCAAGATAGATAATCCATCCACCTGACAGATGTTGCATATCAAGAAGCTGATTAAACACATGATCATTGCACTGGTGCACTTTATGCTGGGGACAATAAAAGGCCACTCTAAAACATGGAGTTTGCCACACAACACAATGTTGCAATTGGTATACTGACTGCGGGAATGTCCACCAGAGCAGTGCCAGAGAATTTAATGTTAATTTCTCTACCATAAGCCGCCTGCAACGTTGTTTTCGAGAATTTGGCAGTACATCCAACCGGCCTCACAACCGCAGACCATCGTAGAGGCGAGCAGTTTGGGATGCTCTGGATTGACGTGTACAACAGCGTGTTCCAGTTTCCTCCAATATCTGGTAACTTCGCACAGCCATTGAAGAGGAGTGGGACAACATTCCACAGGCCACAATCAACAACCTGTTAACTCTATGCGAAGGAGATGTGTCGCACTGCATGAGACAAATGGTGGTCACACCAGATACTGACTGGTTTTCTTATCCACACCCCTACCTTTTTTTAAAGGTATCTGTGACCAACAGATGCATATCTGTTTTCCCAGTCATGTGAAATCCATAGATTTGAGCCTAATTAATTATTTTCAATTGACTGCTTTCCTTATTTGAACTGTAACTCAGTAAAGTCTTTGACATTGTTGCATGTTGCGTTTATATTTTTGTTCACTATAGATCTGTTCTCCCCCTGAAGGCAGTGACATCCACTTTAGGCCCTTATTATGTATTGATCAGGCGGTATCGTCGCGAATGGCATTCTCTGAAAATCTAATTTGCACCAAATCTAATTGTTACCTAATTGTTTTTTGTTTGTGTGTGTTTGTGTATGTTTCTGTGTGTGCGTTTGTGTGTGTGTGTGTATCTTAGTGCCATCATGGGCCATCATCGCCATTGCAGTGGTAGCTGCTACCCTGATTCTCACCTGCTGCTTCTGCATCGTTAAGAAGTGCTGTTGCAAGAAGAAGAAGAACAAGAAGGGCAAGAAAGGGAAGGGGGAAATGGGCATGACGAACATGAAAGGAGGAGAGGTATGTTCAACCCAGAGGGGGAGGGGGGGGTAATTGTATAGTTATAAATCAGAATAAATACATTGGGAACTAACACCCAACTTAAAGCTATTTTATGTAGAATATTTGCCAATAACAGCATAGAGAAGCTATTGTCCCATAATTGACAACCACATCACTCAGTGGATGGCATAGTGAAAATAGAGCCCTGTCTAGCCATTTAGAATTCATAACATTGTATATATTTAGTAAGTCATTTAGCCCATCATTGAACTGTCAAAATCTCTAGAAAATACCCCCCCTTCCTTCTTCATTTCTTGTTGTTATATATTGTATTTGTCAGACATGTTAGTGGTGCTTTCTGTTGTGCTTTGGGACCAGGGTGAAAAATGACACAGCTGGGCTCTTTTGCATGGGTGAATTATACTATTGTTGATGGAATATATAATGCTTACCAATTAGCACAGAATAGCCATGCCAAAATTCTAATTCTAAACAGCCTGTAGCGACATTGTGGGGCTAAATGTTCTAGTCTAGTGCATAATCGATCATTTTACAGATTACATTTTGGTTCAATTGAACATTCTTCAACAACAACAACAGCAAGATCCCCAAACTGATGGTTAAATAAAACACAAGGCCTCTAGTTTAGAGCTTGCCTTAGTGGGGTTCTAGCACTGTGTCATTTTTCCTGTCCTATAGTGTAGTCGTTGACTCTGCCTCTGCTCTCATTTCCCTCTATGGTGTCTGCTGTGAGTTCAATCTCTTCCTTTCTCCCTGCTCTCCTCCTTCCTGCTTTGTGTCTTATGTGTGCTCCGTGTATCTTGACTGTGGTGGACTTCTCTGTATACGGTAGGTCTGACGGCACGAGGCGCACCTCTCTGGCCTCTCTGTTTAAGCGTAGGGCAGGGGAGAGATGGGGGTGGGCTGGGCTTGTGGAAGGGGATTGGCGATTATTACAATGGCGCTATGGCTTTCTATGTCTTGCAAGCTTAGGTGCTGTGGGAGCTTGAGGGTGTAGCTATGGGAAAGATTAAGCTGCTTTGCAAGTCTATTGATTTGATATGCTACCGCACCGACTGCCATGACAATGTCTTGAGTATCCATGGAGAGGTTGCAATTTTGGGCAAAAGATAAAACAAACAAACTATAAGACTTCTGAAAGTGGAAATGTTTTAAATGTTTTTGAAATGAACTTGCAACTCATCCTATGGTTGAGCCTCTGAATGATGACGAGTGCACTGAGGCAACCCACTAGAGATCACTAACATGCATGTGCAAAGGGTGAGGTTGGCTATTGTCAAATAATGGGGGAAACATTACCCGCTGAGATTTATGAACATGTTTCCACAATCAAATTACCTAATGAAGCGCATTATTGTTCATAGTCTCTTACAGTAACTATAATACTAGTCTTTTCCATGCTTTCAGTGTGAAATTCATACATCATTTCTACATCATAAATTCAGCTGTGCAAACATGCTCAGAGATCAAGGTGAGACAAAGTGGTTTGTATCTCTTGACAAAGACCAACCTTTTCAGAAGGTATTATTGAATGGCCACAACTTGACTTGAGAGTAACTATCCTGGATGACCCAAAATGATGCTGACCAATTAGGTTATAATCAACATTTCCCTTTCTCCCTGGAGCAGTGATGTTAGTGGAAAAGAATGGGGGTCAGAAAGTTTGCCTACTGGTAATAATGTGAGCCACATTTGAATTCTCTTTAGACATCATGATTCAAATCTAAACCCTGGTATTTCAATTGGCTGCCTACAGTTTGATTTCAGAATTCCTTGCAGAATGTGAGCTCACAAATGAAAAGTTATCGTAGTTATGATGATGGGGACATACTGTTACGGTGCGTGAATGAGGACCCAAAAGCGAATTAACTTAAACAGAGCTTCTTTAATTACCAAACATAGGTAGGCTCAGATGGACCGGCAGATTCCGACAGGACAGGACAAGGTTACAGCAAACATGACGACAGTCTGGTTCAGGCATGAAACACAACAAACAAGAATCCGACAAAGACAGGAGCAGAAACAGAGAGAGATATAGGGACCTAATCAGAGGGAAAAAGGGAACAGGTGGGAAAAGGGGTGACGAGGTAGTTAGGAGGAGACAAGGCACAGCTGGGGGAAAGAGGGGGAGAAAAGGTAACCTAACAACGACCAGCAGAGGGAGACAGGGTGAAGGGAAAGGACAGAAACAAGACACAACATGACAGTACATGACAGTACCCCCCCACTCACCGAGCGCCTCCTGGCGCACTCGAGGAGGAAACCTGGCGGCAACGGAGGAAATCCTCGATCAGCGCACGGTCCAGCACGTCCCGAGAGGGAACCCAACTCCTCTCCTCAGGACCGTACCCCTCCCAATCTACGAGGTACTGGTGACCACGGCCCCGAGGACGCATGTCCAAAATCCTACGGACCCTGTAGATGGGTGCGCCCTCGACAAGGATGGGGGGGGGGGGGGGGAAGACGAGCGGGGGCGCGAAGAACGGGCTTGATACAGGAGACATGGAAGACCGGGTGGACGCGACGAAGGTATCGCGGAAGAAGAAGTCGAACTGCGACAGGATTAATGACCCGAGAAATACGGAACGGACCAATGAACCGCGGGGTCAACTTGCGAGAAGCCGTCTTAAGGGGAAGGTTCTGAGTGGAGAGCCAAACTCTCTGACCGCGACAATATCTAGGACTCTTAGTTCTACGCTTATTAGCAGCCCTCACAGTCTGCGTCCTTTAACGGCAAAGTGCAGACCTGACCCTCTTCCAGGTGCGCTCGCAACGTTGGACAAAAGCCTGAGCGGAGGGGACGCTGGACTCGGCGAACTGAGATGAGAACAGCGGAGGCTGGTACCCGAGGCTACTCTGAAAAGGAGATAGCCCGGTCGCAGACGAAGGAAGCGAGTTGTGGGCGTATTCTGCCCAGGGGAGCTGTTCTGACCAAGACGCAGGGTTGCGAAAAGAAAGACTGCGTAAGATGCGACCAATAGTCTGATTGGCCCGTTCTGCTTGACCGTTAGACTGGGGGTGAAAGCCGGAAGAGAGACTGACGGAAGCCCCAATCAAACGGCAAAACTCCCTCCAAAATTGAGACGTGAATTGCGGACCTCTGTCCGAAACGACGTCTGACGGAAGGCCATGAATTCTGAAAACATTCTCGATGATGATTTGTGCCGTCTCTTTAGCAGAAGGAAGCTTAGCAAGGGGAATGAAATGAGCCGCCTTAGAGAACCTATCGACAACCGTAAGAATAACAGTCTTCCCCGCTGACGAAGGCAGTCCGGTGACAAAATCTAAGGCGATGTGAGACCACGGTCGAGAGGGAATAGGAAGCGGCCTGAGACGGCCGGCAGGAGGAGAGTTACCGGACTTAGTCTGCGCGCAGACCGAACAAGCAGCCACGAAACGACGCGTGTCATGCTCCCGGGTGGGCCACCAAAAACGCTGGCGAATGGAAGCAAGCGTACCCCGAACGCCAGGGTGGCCGGCTAACTTGGCAGAGTGAGCCCACTGAAGAACGGCCAGACGAGTAGGAACGGGAACGAAAAGAAGGTTCCTAGGACAAGCGCGCGGCGACGGAGTGTGAGTGAGCGCTTGCTTTACCTGCCTCTCAATTCCCCAGACAGTCAACCCGACAACACGCCCCTCAGGGAGAATCCCCTCGGGGTCAGTGGAGGCTACTGAAGAACTGAAGAGACGAGACAAAGCATCAGGCTTGGTGTTCTTAGAGCCCGGACGATAAGAAATCACGAACTCGAAACGAGCGAAAAACAGCGCCCAACGCGCCTGACGCGCATTAAGTCGTTTGGCAGAACGGATGTACTCAAGGTTCCTATGGTCAGTCCAAACGACAAAAGGAACGGTCGCCCCCTCCAACCACTGTCGCCATTCGCCTAGGGCTAACCGGATGGCGAGCAGTTCGCGGTTTCCCACATCATAGTTACGTTCCGACGGCGACAGGCGATGAGAAAAATACGCGCATGGGTGGACCTTGTCGTCAGAGAGGGAGCGCTGAGAAAGAATGGCTCCCACGCCCACCTCTGACGCGTCAACTTCGACAACGAACTGTCTAGAGACGTCAGGTGTAACAAGGATAGGAGCGGATGTAAAACGATTCTTGAGGAGATCAAAAGCTCCCTGGGCGGAAACGGACCACTTAAAGCACGTCTTGACAGAAGTAAGGGCTGTGAGAGGAGCTGCCACCTGACCGAAATTACGGATGAAACGACGATAGAAGTTCGCGAAGCCGAGAAAGCGCTGCAGCTCGACGCGTGACTTAGGGACGGGCCAATCAATGACAGCTTGGACCTTAGCGGGATCCATCTTAATGCCTTCAGCGGAAATAACAGAACCGAGAAATGTGACGGAGGAGGCATGAAAAGTGCACTTCTCAGCCTTCACAAAAAGACAATTCTCTAAAAGGCGCTGGAGGACACGTCGAACGTGCTGAACATGAATCTGGAGTGACGGTGAAAAAATCAGGATATCGTCAAGGTAAACGAAAACAAAGATGTTCAGCATGTCTCTCAGGACGTCATTGACTAATGCCTGAAAGACAGCTGGAGCGTTAGCGAGGCCGAAAGGAAGAACCCGGTATTCAAAGTGCCCTAACGGAGTGTTAAACGCCGTCTTCCACTCGTCCTCCTCCCTGATGCGCACGAGATGGTAAGCGTTACGAAGGTCCAACTTAGTGAAAAACCTGGCTCCCTGCAGGATCTCGAAGGCTGAAGACATAAGAGGAAGCGGATAACGATTCTTCACTGTTATGTCATTCAGCCCTCGATAATCTATGCAGGGGCGCAGAGACCCGTCCTTCTTCTTGACAAAAAAAAACCCCGCTCCGGCGGGAGAGGAGGAGGGGACTATGGTACCGGCGGCAAGAGCTACAGACAAATAATCTTTGAGAGCCTTACGTTCGGGAGCCGACAGAGAGTATAGTCTACCCCGGGGGGGAGTGGTTCCCGGAAGGAGATCAATACTACAATCATACGACCGGTGTGGAGGAAGAGAGGTGGCCCTGGACCGACTGAACACCGTGCGCAGATCGTGATATTCCTCCGGCACCCCTGTCAAATCACCAGGCTCCTCCTGTGAAGAAGAGACAGAGGAAACAGGAGGGATAGCAGACATTAAACATTTCACATGACAAGAGACGTTCCAGGAGAGGATAGAATTACTAGACCAATTAATGGAAGGATTATGACAAACTAGCCAGGGATGGCCCAAAACAACAGGTGTAAAAGGTGAACGAAAAATTAAAAAAGAAATGGTTTCGCTATGATTACCAGAAACAGTGAGGGTTAAAGGTAGCGTCTCACGCTGAATCCTGGGGAGAGGACTACCATCCAGGGCGAACAAGGCCGTGGGCTCCCTTAACTGTCTGAGAGGAATGTCATGTTCCCGAGCCCAGGTCTCGTCCATAAAACAGCCCTCCGCCCCAGAGTCTATTAAGGCACTGCAGGAAGCTGACGAACCGGTCCAGCGTAGATGGACCGACAAGGTAGTGCAGGATCTTGAAGGAGAGACAGGAGTAGTAGCGCTCACCAGTAGCCCTCCGCTTACTGATGAGCTCTGGCTTTTACTGGACATGAAGTGACAAAATGACCAGCGGAACCGCAATAGAGACAGAGGCGGTTGGTGATTCTCCGTTCCCTCTCCTTAGTCGAGATGCGGATACCTCCCAGCTGCATAGGCTCAGCACCCGAGCCGGCAGAGGAAGATGGTAGTGATGCGGAGAGGGGGGCAACGGAGAACGCGAGCTCCTTTCCACGAGCTCGGTGACGAAGATCAACCCGTCGCTCAATGCGAATAGCGAGTTCAATCAAGGAATCCACGCTGGAAGGAACCTCCCGGGAGAGAATCTCATCCTTTACCTCTGCGCGGAGACCCTCCAGAAAACGAGCGAGCAAAGCCGGCTCGTTCCAGCCACTGGAGGCAGCAAGAGTGCGAAACTCAATAGAGTAGTCTGTTATGGATCGATTACCTTGACATAGGGAAGACAGGACCCTGGAAGCCTCCTCCCCAAAAACAGATCGATCAAAAACCCGTATCATCTCCTCCTTAAAGTCCTGATACTGGTTAGTACACTCAGCCCTTGCCTCCCAGATTGCCGTGCCCCACTCACGAGCCCGTCCAATAAGGAGAGATATGACGTAGGCGACACGAGCAGTGCTCCTGGAGAAAGTGTTGGGCTGGAGAGAAAACACAGTATCACACTGGGTGAGGAACGAGCGGCATTCAGTGGGCTCCCCAGAGTAACACGGCGGGTTATTGATTCTGGGCTCCGGAGATTCGAAAGCCCTGGAAGTGGCCGGTGGATCGAGGCGGAGATGGTGAACCTGTTCTGTGAGGTTGGAGACTTGGGTGGCCAGGGTCTCAACGGCATGTCGAGCAGCAGACAATTCCTGCTCGTGTCTGCCTAGCATCGCTCCCTGGATCCCGACGGCTGAGTGGAGAGGATCCGAAGTCGCTGGGTCCATTCTTGGTCGGATTCTTCTGTTACGGTGCGTGAATGAGGACCCAAAAGCGAATTAACTTAAACAGAGCTTCTTTAATTACCAAACATAGGTAGGCTCAGATGGACCGGCAGATTCCGACAGGACAGGACAAGGTTACAGCAAACATGACGACAGTCTGGTTCAGGCATGAAACACAACAAACAAGAATCCGACAAAGACAGGAGCAGAAACAGAGAGAGATATAGGGACCTAATCAGAGGGAAAAAGGGAACAGGTGGGAAAAGGGGTGACGAGGTAGTTAGGAGGAGACAAGGCACAGCTGGGGGAAAGAGGGGGAGAAAAGGTAACCTAACAACGACCAGCAGAGGGAGACAGGGTGAAGGGAAAGGACAGAAACAAGACACAACATGACAGTACATGACACATACTTTTGGACATACCTTTCCGTAATCTTTGAATCCCACTGCATGTATGGTATGATTTAGACTGGAGCTCTCCTATATAGCATTACTTCTCATGGATGTGCAATTTTCACGAACACTGTAAGGAAAAAGGGTTCCAAAAGGGTTCTTTGGCTGTCCCCATAGGAGAACCCTTTTTGTTTCCAGGTAGAACCCTTTTTTGTTCCAGGTAGAACCTACATGGAATCCCCAAAAGTTATTCAAAGGTTCCTCCTATGGGGACAGCTGAAGAACCCTTTAAGGTTTTAGATAGCACTTTTTTTTCTAAGAGTGTTTTTCAGGATTGCAAAGCACGCAATCTTGACTAACAAAAATATTACTGACATTGATACATTACTTTAATGCACATCAGGAGTCATTATTGAAACTATAGGAGACTGAAAAAGGCTGAGTCATTTCATTCACATTATTTAAAGACTACTGTATTCTCCTGCATTGATTGACCTGGCATGCTGGAATGTAAAGCATTTACCGCAACAAATGTACAGAATGCCACTATAAGGAGATGGTGTGTGTGTGTGTGTGTGTGTGTGTGTGTGTGTGTGTGTGTGTGTGTGTGTGTGTGTGTGTTTGTGTGTTTGTGTTTGCACGTGTGTTTGAAGAGTGGGTGAGTTTTTCTGCAAGCCTGCATGCGAGAGCCTTTGCATGTGAGTGTGTGCTTATGTGTGCTTGTTGTTGGTTAAATGTTTGCTCAGTAGATGTGAGGTATATTAAGTATGTAAGGCTGTGTATGCAAGGGTGAATATAATATGTAGAATACAGTGTGTCTGTGTGAATGTGTTAGTAATTGGGTCTGTGTTTGTGTGTGAATGGAATACAACATAGAATGAGGTGCAGTCTGCCCCAGTTCCTCTTCCAGGGTAAGCTCTGCGATAAATAGCATGGCCCTACTAATTGACATTATTGGGTAATGTACAGTATGTGTCGAGGACAATATAAAAGAAATGCATTAGAAGTTAGGCAAAAAATCCCTTAAAAGGGTCAGTAATTCTACGACGATGTCATGGTTAGCTATTTGGCTAATTATATTATCATATGAGCTGACACTGGGATTTGTAAATGTTCCTTATAACTAGAGATACTCTACAATACGTCTGTAACACGCAATGTGTATTAGCAGGAGTTATTAGCTCATATCTGCTGTAGATTGGTGTCGATTTTTCAGTAATTAAAAGTAATTACGATGATTATGTCAGTGGAGGTGTAATCTTAGACAGTAATAGTGCAAACCGATTTCTGGGAGGTTGGAGTGCAGTTACGGCAACAAGGAGAAAACAGAATACAAGCATTGTATTATTTCTGTAGCCTTTGACACAAACCTTTATCAATGTCAAAATGGCCGGATTTGCAGCAAGAACAAAAACATTTGTCCTGTCTGGGGCTACCCCTGGAGCAAACCTCGACTACATCTTGACTGTTTTACTGACCTTTTTTTCCTTTTGACATTCAGTATATCGATCTCTTTCTATGTTATGTCAATGAATATATACAGTAAATAATTAATTGTGAATATATAGTGCAAAAGCAAAATGGCGTCACTCAAGGAATGGTGAAATCAAGTCATGTTGCAACCAAGGTCATCGATGAAAAGATGTGCACTAGTAACATCTGGGTAAGCAAGCAGGGGGTAAGTGGCAGGTAGATGGCTGCTGTGACTAACTGGACCGCTGAAGAAGAATCTATAGGTGTTTTTGACTATTTGTTCAAATGTCTGACGCCCACTCTGCCCCCTCCTCCCCCTTGTCATTCCAGAAACAGGACGATGATGATTATGATGAAGATGATGCTGAGACTGGTATGACTGGAGACGAGAAAGAGGAAGAGGTGAAGGAGAAAGAAAAGCTCGGGAAGCTTCAGTACTCCATAGATTACGACTTCCAGGACAACAAGGTGGGTGTTTTGACTTGAGCAGATGGCTTTTTGACGACCCCGGAGCTTAAAAAATAGACAATTTTACTCTGCTGTAAAAAGGAAAAAACAAAGCTAACTGCCTAAGCCTCTAGTCCAAGGTAGTTTTCCACATGACGGCTTTCAAAGGCAATGGACTTTTGCCATTTGCTGAGAGTTTTTTATCCTTCGGAAATGCAGCTTTGATTTGCTCCAAAAGCCAAGGACAGCTGTAAATGTGAATTTGCTGACACTAAAGGATTGATTCAATCCATCGTTCTACGGTTATGCTTTCGAGATCAAATCAGTCAAACTTTTACAAAGATTCCATTCCTTGTTTGTGTTATATCTGCAGCATATGAATGGATTTCCTTGACTTGTTATGCAGCATTTGCTCAGTCATCATACTCTTCTGTGGAGAATGTCTTTGTTCACTGATACTTTGAGGAGCACAGACAGACAGGCAGGCAGGCAGGCAGGCAGGCAGGCAGGCAGGCAGGCAGACAGACAGACAGACAGACAGACAGACAGACAGACAGACAGACAGGCAGGCAGGCAGGCAGGCAGGCAGGCAGGCAGGCAGGCAGGCAGATAGACAGACAGACAGACAGACAGACAGACAGACAGACAGACAGACAGACAGACAGACAGACAGACAGACAGACAGACAGACAGACAGACAGAATCACACCAAGGCGTCTTTATCATGTTCATCGTAATGTGTTACACAAGCATAAAGTAAGGGCTTTCTTTTGTCTGTTCAAAGAAACATCTGTTCAAAGAACTGTGGGTTGTCTCTGTGGAACTGTGAGAGGACACTGTCTGGGTACATTGAGACTGATTAATCATGCATAGAGCAAATTGACTGACCCCTTTTACCCTTGACCTCTGATCCCTAGCTCACAGTAGGCCTCCTCCAAGCAGCTGATCTCCTCTCCATGGACAGCGGCGGCACCTCTGACCCCTATGTCAAGGTCTATGTCCTCCCAGACAAGAAGAAGCATTTTACCACCAAGGTGCACAAGAAGACGCTGAACCCTACCTTCAATGAGACCTTTGTTTTCAAGGTAGGCTACTGTATTTTGATTGCTCTCTCTCTCTCTCTCTCTCTCTCACTCTCTCTCTCTCTCTCTCTCTCTCTCTCTTTCTCTCTCTTCTATAACGTGTATCAGAATTATAAAGATAAATCTAATATACCTAAGCTGTGATGGTTGGCCAGACCATAACTCTGCCAGACAGCCAGTTACCCAAAGCCTGATGCATCAGCTATGCTCTCTCTCTTCTGATCCATCCGCTGGGCTGGTATTTCAGATAACACATCATAACAGAGATTCCCCAGTCCACTGCAGACTCCCTGCATCTGATACCAACTAGCCTCCACCACTGAATCTCCTCGGCCGATAATAGAGGCAGAGCCTAGACTTGCATTAGTAGATGCTCAGATGCATTTCCTTCAAACAATCTCTAATTTGTTTAATTTAATTTTGGACAAAATGTACTTTAGAAAGTGCCCATTAAGTGCAAATTAAAGAAACAGGGTTGACGATTTCACCTTAAATCAGCCATAAATCCCTTGTGATGACGGGAATGGAACTTTGTTGTGTGCAACAGGGAGTTGCAATTCAATGAAACCTTAAAAAAAGTTTAGTTGTTAAAAAATGTCTAACCTGTCTATCTATGAGTAACAAGGTTGACGTGTTATACTCGACCCGCTCAGTTTTCCACCACAAAACCCCAGAAAATGACCAAAAAGGAGTAGAACCAGCTCATCTGCTTTTACGCTATGATTTTACTATTATATGTTTCTTTTGGAAACAATATTTAAAAAGGAATAGTTTCACCATGTTACAATTGAGAGTTCAGTTCACGTAAATGAGGGACAGACTAAATTCATCACTAATCACATTAGAGAGGCTTCAGAGGCTAACATTTACAAAAGAAAGTGATATTGATGGGGGTTTTGATGTTTTTCAGATTCCATTCCAAGAGATGGGTGGCAAGACTTTGGTCATGCAGGTCTTTGACTTTGACCGCTTCTCTAAGCATGACGTCATTGGAGAGGTGAAACTACCCTTGCACAAACTGGACCTGGCCCAGCCACTGGAGGAGTGGAGGGACCTGGACAGTGCAGAGAAAGAAGAGGTAAAATGTTGAAGACCATCTCCCACTTTTATTCAGTCCTTTGAAATACGTATCACGTTGTACAGTTCAGAATGATGTTCATCCTCGTCGTATGAATGGTTCCCTATATTTAGTGTTGCATAGTGTGAATGGTTCCCTATATTTGGTGTTGCTTAGTGTAAATGGTTCCCTATATTTAGTGTTGCATAGTGTGAATGGTTCCCTATATTTGGTGTTGCTTAGTGTAAATGGTTCCCTATATTTAGTGTTGCATAGTGTGAATGGTTCCCTATAGTTAGTGTTGCTTAGTGTAAATGGTTCCCTATATTTAGATATTGCTTAGTGTGAATGGTTCCCTATATTTTGTGTTGCTTATTGTTAATGGTTCCCTATATTTAGTGTTACTTAGTGTGAATGGCTCCCTATATTTAGGTGTTGCTTAGTGTGAATGGTTCCCTATATTTGGTGTTGCTTAGTGTAAATGGTTCCCTATATTTAGTGTTGCATAGTGTGAATGGTTCCCTATAGTTAGTGTTGCATAGTGTGAATGGTTCCCTATAGTTAGTGTTGCTTAGTGTAAATGGTTCCCTATATTTAGATATTGCTTAGTGTGAATGGTTCCCTATATTTGGTGTTGCTTAGTGTGAATGGTTCCCTATATTTGGTGTTGCTTAGAGTGAATGGTTCCCTATATTTGGTGTTGCTTAGTGTGAATGGTTCCCTATATTTAGGAGTTGCTTAGTGTGAATGGTTCCCTATATTTGGTGTTGCTTAGTGTGAATGGTTCCCTATATTTAGTGTTGCTTCGTGTGAATGGTTCCCTATATTTTGTGTTGCTTATTCTGAATGGTTCCCTATATTTAGTGTTACTTAGTGTGAGTGGTTCCCTATATTTAGGTGTTGCTTAGTGTGAATGTTTGCCTATATGTAGATGTTGCTTAGTGTGAATGGTTCCATATATTTAGGAGTTGCTTAGTGTGAATGGTTCCATATATTTAGGAGTTGCTTAGTGTGAATGGTTCCATATATTTAGGAGTTGCTTAGTGTGAATGGTTCCATATATTTAGGAGTTGCTTAGTGTGAATGGTTCCATATATTTAGGAGTTGCTTAGTGTGAATGGTTCCATATATTTAGGAGTTGCTTAGTGTGAATGGTTCCATATATTTAGGAGTTGCTTAGTGTGAATGGTTCCCTATATTTAGTGTTGCTTAGTGTGAATGGTTCCATATATTTAGGAGTTGCTTAGTGTGAATGGTTCCATATATTTAGGAGTTGCTTAGTGTGAATGGTTCCATATATTTAGGAGTTGCTTAGTGTGAATGGTTCCATATATTTAGGAGTTGCTTAGTGTGAATGGTTCCATATATTTAGGAGTTGCTTAGTGTGAATGGTTCCATATATTTAGGAGTTGCTTAGTGTGAATGTTTCCATATATTTAGGAGTTGCTTAGTGTGAATGGTTTCATATATTTAGGAGTTGCTTAGTGTGAATGGTTCCATATATTTAGGAGTTGCTTAGTGTGAATGGTTCCATATATTTAGGAGTTGCTTAGTGTGAATGGTTCCCTATATTTAGTGTTGCTTAGTGTGAATGGTTCCCTATATTTAGTGTTGCTTCGTGTGAATGGTTCCCTATATTTAGTGTTGCTTCGTGTGAATGGTTCCCTATATTTGGTGTTGCTTAGTG
>NC_143030.1:61822398-61827398 GCF_057628025.1 Oncorhynchus mykiss | reverse complement strand
TCAGGTGTCTATTCTACTGCCTGCAATCTACCACCTTCCCCTCCAATGCCTCTACTATTTAGGATCTATCTCCCTGTTCAGTGCTACTGCCATTAGTCATGGACTCACAACAAGGATGTCACTTATTCAAAGGAATCCCTGTATCCGTCTTACAGTCATAAAGGAGACAAGCCTTCCAAGTAATGAAATAAGCAATTCTCAACTACCAGGGACGCCTTCCAATTAGCTGTGTTGTTTTTTACTCACTCTTTTCTTTTCAACGTCAAACACTTTTATTCCTCAAGCACTTTAAATCAAAATGTTCTGTTCTAATTCTACTCTCCAAAAACCAGAGATTTACCATTTATTTTATGATGAATCATTTCTGGTAAAAAAACAAGAGAGTGAATTTATGAGTGAATCATTATTTTTGTAGTTTTTATTTGATCATTTTAACCTTGTTTTTCTTGTGAATGCACTTTGATTGCTCTGAGACAATTGTTGTTGTTAAGTTTGATTGAAAGGATAAGATCTGGAAGGTTCCCGTTATGTGTATGTTATACACAGATGGCCAAACTGCTGAATCTAATTGCACTATACTGGATATCTCTATGTTACGTGGTTATAGATTGTTCTTTGATCTATGGAGTATTTGTGATGAGATGTCGTGAGTTTGAGTCAGGTCACATATTCAAAAGTCTTCTGATTGGGAATAAGACACATTTCAATTAAATGCTGTTCCTCAGATCCTTTGCTGAATAAGTGATTTTACATTTTGACTTTCTCTTGAGATAAATTTGAGCATAAAACTGATCATATGACTGAATTAAATTGACATTTAAAAAATGTCAAAGTCGTAGCAAAATGCCATTAGACTTTCGAGCCACACTAGTAATGTAATGGGACATGAACTGTCTCTGTGCACCATCTTGTTCCAAACAACAAAATAGTTCAAAGCAACGTATTTCAAGGACGGCAAAAAGTACTCGATTGTGTTTAAGAACAAGCAAAGCAGTTTAATGTTTTAACAGTTTGACAACTTTTATACTTTTGGGAATTACAGTAGTGAATGTTGGTTAATGTATTGCTTGTCTCTATAGGACATCCATATCTTTATGTATATGTCCAGTAGGGGTCAGATTAGTTATGTTTTATGTTTCATTTGATTTAGTTTCTTCTATATGTTCAAAAAACAACACTAAAGAAAAGACTAAATGCAAGCAATCAAACGACCCATCGGTGAGTAGTTTTGCCTATATACATAGTTCATACAGGTTGATACTGCATGTTTCTACAAAATACTGTACAGAATAGCATGGTTTAGAGATAAAGCAAAAATAATTTGTGTACGTGGGTGTCATTTGTCATTTTAATACTGTAACACAATGCAGGAAAAAAGATACACTGTATATTTTCTAAATGAAACAAATATGTATTTATTTTCCATGAATGGGTTATTGGAGAGAATGTCATAATATATTAGAATAATATGATTCTGTCCATGCCTAAACTTTTAAGCAAGTTTGTCGTCAAGTACTGTGTGTGAGTTCATGTAGGATAAAAATGTAGCCGCATGCTTGCTATCTAAATCCTTGTGATTTCATTTGGATTAATTATCATTTATTTCAAATGTATTTATTTACGTATTGTTTCCTTTGAGATGATTTAAGTCTATGTTGGTCTTCTTGCCAAACATCAGTGATTGTAGAGGGCCTCCAAGTTCAAGAAATACAACTATTCCAAAGTGGAACTCTTCAATGATCAGTGCCATTGCTGAAACATATCCACCATTTGGTTAAAAAGACTGTAAAAAAAGATTAACCTGATTTTTGGACAAACATGTATTACAAGCCTACTATTTAGGATGCTAATGAGCCACCAGAACTGAATCCACAGATCTCCACACTGGACATAAAGCTTGGAGTCCCCTACTGTACATTAAACCTTTTGGGGGGAATTTTACTTTGCGTTGGTTTAATGACCTGACACCCTTTGCAATTATATATATTTTACAGTGCTAATTACACAAATATATGTGAATGTGTATACAGATAGTTGAATTAGATAAAAACTAAAGCCATAATACTCAAGCACTAGCTCTTTAGAGCTCTGCTGTATAACTAGTTATTGATTTGTAAAAAACAAAAACAAAAAAACACTTCTTAATCTTCCTAGGTCAGTGTTTGTCATGTACATTCTGTTCAGAACTCTGGACTCATCTAGATTCTAGGAGGCAAAATATTGAGCACTGAGAGCAGTTGTGAGTTTAGTATAGGGGATGTGATTTTGTTTTCTACTTTGAAGATGTTAAAGCTGTCTTTATTTTATACATGTGTAGCTAATGTATTCCAGTGATGTAATTTGTATATGCCTTGTTTTGATAGTATGAATCATGGTTCTTCTTATCTCACAAGATGTTATCGAAAATACCTGAAGAAGTCATCCGGAACATTTACATTATTGAAATGTGAGTGTCAGGCTCGTCTGTTGGTGATCCTTGGGCTGAGTGCAATTCATTTAGGACCCTGACTGCGATGTATGGATCCCTCTATTTTCATCCACAGTGGCTTTACAGACATGACATCATATTGTGATCAAAGATATGGCAGACATATCTATCTATCTTGTAACAGTGCCAAGTCTCAGCATTATTGTCTGATCAACATATGTTGCGTTCATGGTAAACAGTAAAGTTAAGATAAATCATCGACAGTCTAATCTTAGACACTTTGATGGAAACCAGCTGTTTCAAGTCAACAATTCCTCTAATAGCAACACTATTGAAATAATAATCATAGTGTTGTTTGATGTTTGCAACTATTTTATAATGGGATCATTGATGTTGCTTCTCAATGTCACAATCAATCCTTTTGAACTGTGACCAAACCGATGCACATATGGAACTTCAATCCAATTGACGATTTCAGTGTCTTTCCAAAATACTGCCAGTATATCCATCTATATTTACAATTCCATGAAATCATCATCAGTAATCTGTTTGAATCTATTTCAGAGCCCAAATAATTCCACTGATGCGGATGCAGTTTAGATGATAAAATAACTGTGATTAAAGGTTCAAATATAGCACATTTTTATTAAAAAGAGTTGATTGTTTCAATGCTTTTTACACTGCCACGGTCATTGGACAGTTCTCTATATGGGGAATACGACTGACAACTGTGTGTTTGTGTGTATGTATGTATGTATGTTACAAGAACAAAAAGCATAGGCCCTTTATAAAGTTAGAGGTTGCAGTGCTAAAACACAGTACTACTGCAACTTACCAGGCGTATATATCTGCATGCCCAGAATACATAAACCATTCTTAAGTGTACATTTAAGTGGTGATAAAAATAATTAACAAATATGTTTTTTTATTTACAATGGTTTAAAATGTTTATATTATAGGATTACCTATTTTTTGAAAGCCTAAATTGATATATCTACTTTATGCAAAGTAGTACTGCTTTAGAAACTAACTGCAGGCTATATCTCAGCGGTGAAGGAACAATGGATTGAGAGCACGATGATTCACACACTACATTCTACTGTTCTTTTGTACTACTAGCTGTTTTATTTCTATCAAGCTTTTTAAATGAATTATTCAAGTACTTTATGAAAAAGGTCCATGTGATTTTCAAAGGGATACCCTCCAAACTAGAGCATCATATCAAATCAAATTGGATTTGTCACATGCTTCGTCAACAAAAGGTGTGGACTTACAGGGGAATGTTTTCTTACAGACCCTTCCCAACAATGCAGAAAGAGAGAGAAAGTAGAGAAATAACAGAAAAGTCATACAACTTCCATGTCAATACTGTGTTAAGGAGTGTTTCAGTTGGCCTAGGTCACTCACCACCTTACAGTGTGTTCTCCTGTCTCTGTTTGTGTTTCCTCTTTCTACTGTAATAATCACTAGGTTAGTGTTGTGTTTCTATTGTATTATATTTAGAATGCAAAACTGCATTAGGACCAACGGAAAAGACAATGATTGAACTTTTCCACCATGAATTCACTGTTTTTCTGTCTTAGCATTTTAATGTGCTGTTGTTGTGGAACTGGACTCGCTGGGGGCTCCTTTGGATCCAGAATGATACTGATTTTCAGAGGAATGTCGTCCTTCGCGTTTACAACATGGATATATATACTACCAAAACATGCAGAATAGTACCAACCCTCTCTCTTGAACTCTTCCTTCACTTCTAATTTTCCATACTACAATTGCATTCGAAAATACTTTTTTCTCCTCTCTTTCTCTTCATCCTCTTTTTAAGCCTCAGAGGACCATGAGATTACGTGTCCTCTGGCTGTGTTTCTTCGTGTCTTAGTGTTGTGGTGCGTGTGTTCATGTCAGTACTTGTGCCTACTGTGGATCGCATGCTTTAGCCCTTGACTGGACACAAAACGTTGCTCCTATACAAACTGCCCACGGCCCGTCAGTGGATGAGCATCGAGGATCCTTGTAAAGTTATCGAGGGAACCAAATAACTCAATACAGATCTATCATAAGTGTTACCAGCTCTGTAAGAAACAAATAGGAAATAAAGGCCTTTTAATAAGCTTGGACTCATGTATTGTCTGTGCATCATGGCTCTATTCTTTATTCTGTAACCTCTCTACAAGGGGATATTAACTTCAGCATCAATGTGTTCATTGGTTTTATACCAGTTTTTATCGCATGATAGCTGGAATTTAGCGCTCAGCACTGAACAATTCCTTTGAGAAGCACTTAATGCCAAGTGATAAAGATTTTGGTAGAGTGAGAACACACATAATGACAGTTATCACATATTTAACCATCTACAGTTTATTGAGCAAGTGATCAAACCACAGACATGTACAAGTAGCATTTCAGTCTTTTTCCGGTCTCTTATAATACATACATGGTAAAGTTGTTTCAACATAAGATACTGTCTTTAAATATACTTACAGTACATATGTAGACAGATAGCTGTATTGTTCTTTCAGGAAAGGCACATGTGGTATACATAAAGTGTCTCACGTTAGTGCCTCATGTTATG
>NC_143030.1:60867398-60887398 GCF_057628025.1 Oncorhynchus mykiss | reverse complement strand
GCTCCCCTGCCTGTTCATGCGGCGCTCGGCGGTTGTCGTCGCCGGTCTACTAGCCGCCACCGATCCCCTTTTCCTTTTTTGTTTGTTTGGTCTTATTGGTTGCACCTGTCTCTTATTTTGTTTCTTGATTCATGTCTATTTAAGCCTGTTAGGCCCGCCTAATTTTGTGCGGGATTTTTTTTCTGTTAGTCAGGTTGTGCGTGCTGTGTTCCTGTCCGTTTGTGCCCTGTGTTTGGGTTGGGCTATTTTCTGTTGATTTTTCGCCCATTGTTTTGGCCGTTGGTTTTGGGTATCCTAATAAAGCCGGTTTCCCCAGTATCCTCTGCTCTCTGCATTTGACTCTGCACCCACCACTCCAGGCGTTTGTGACATCGTGCTGTTCATATTGCCAACTAATCTTGGTCAACAATGGTTTAGTTGGTCCTGTTCCAGTGTCATTAATGGGACTGAGAGCATTGAAGTGGAAGCCCGGTTCAATGAAACTACTGTAGTTTCGTATGTATATTAAAGCTAAATGGTTTTTGGTTTGGTTGTTTTGTCAACCATCATCCTACACTACCACTATAAAAAATGTACGAAAAACCCTCTCCCATTCTTATTTGGTGACATTTTCACTGAGGAAATGTATTTTCACTCAGAGTCTCCATCTTCCAGTCTGTCCTGTCTGTCTGCCTGTAGTAATGTTCGTGCCTGGCTGAAGCAGTCCCAATTATCCTGTCAGTCAGCCTGCCGTCAGGGGCTGGTTTGGCGGTTTGTTTATTTTATTGTTGTTTTATTAACTAATAGCCCCTCAGATAGATGGATGGCACTAGCACTAAACCGCAGAGTGGGCTGCTACCACCCCTCCCCCTGTCCCCCGTCTCCCCCTACTCCAACCCTACTCCCAGAGCCTGTAGAGGGAAACCCAAGACCCTAACTGCCTGAGCGCTCCCTAATCTGTCACATCAGGCACACATGTTTTCGGTCTTGGTAATGGCGGCTCAGACATCTAGTTTGGCCACAGCGGGCTTTGTGGAGTCCCGGCAGCCTCGCTAGCGTACGGCAGTAATGATAGGATGGCTGACCAGTTCTTGACATGGGTCTGCATCTCATCAGCACCGTGGTGGAGAGGGTAGAACCAGACACACTGAGCAAACATGCCAAGCAGCGACCTACAACAGCCAATTAGCCACCAGCCAACCAGCCACTGAAACCAGCCAACCAGCCACCCAAACCAGCTGACCAGCTACCGACACTTTAGCAAACCAAACCAGTCAACCAGCCATCCAAACCAGTTGTGCTGAGCGATTAGTGCTTTTTGAGGTCGGTTCGATTTCGGTTCGATTATTTAAAAAATAATCACGGTTTTTATTCATCAAATGCATTATGTGGGTTGAATGCTGTAACAAGACAGAATAAAACGGGTAATAAAAGTCCCATGATGGTAGTGACCGCCCATTACTGCTTATTACTTATTACATTACTTTACTTTAATAAAATATTTGTATTATTTTACGATTTTATTATTTAATTCTAAGTCATCATCTCATCTCTATAGAGCTGCTGTCTGACTAAAACACTATTTTGTAGTTCTTCAAAGTACATAAGGCATACTTTTACGACTGCTAAATACCAACTATCAATCACTAGATCATGTATTTTCAGGTAGAAATACCTCGCAAAGCAACTGATTTATATCCCTCTCGTACGTTCACTCTTCTCTACAACTCTGTCAACGAGGTCTGGTCAAGTAAGCGGGCGAGCAATGGATTATGGTCATTGTAGTTAATGACCACATTTTCTGCTCTATGTATAATATTGGCCTGTTGGAAACTACAACTACTACATCGCACAGTAGGGCTTGATCTGATTTTTCTCTACAGAAACTGAGTATCGAGCTCACAGAAACTGAGTTTCGAGCTCACAGAAACTGGGCATAAAGCTCACAGAAACTGGGCATAGAGCTCACAGAAACTGAGTATCGAGCTCACAGAAACTGAGCATAGAGCTCACAGAATCTGAGCATAGAGCTCACAGAAACTGAGTATCGGGCTCACAGAAACTGAGCATAGAGCTCACAGAAACTGAGCATAGAGCTCACAGAAACTGAGCATAGAGCTCACAGAAACTGAGTATCGAGCTCACAGAAACAGAGCATAGAGCTCACAGAAAAAAAACGTACAAAATGGAATTCAAATAATGGAACCGACATCAGTTAATTACAGTGCATTCGGAAAGTATTCAGACCCCTTGACTTTTTACACATTTTGTTACATTACAGCCTTATTCTAAAATGTATTAAATAGTTTTTTCTCCTCATCAATCTACACTCAATAGCCCATAATGACAAAGCAAAAACAGGTTTTTAGTAATTGTTGAAAATGTATTACAATTAAAAAACTGAAATATCACATTTACATAAGTATTCAGACCCTTTACTCAGTACTTTGTTGAAGCACCTTTGGCAGCGATTACAGCCTTGAGTCTTCTTGGGTATGAGGCTACAAGCTTGGCACACCTGTATTGGGGAAGTTTATACCATTCTTCTCTGCAGATCCTCTCAAGCTCTGTCAGGCCTCTCCAGAGATGTTCGATCGGGTTCAAGTCCGGGCTCTGGCTGGGCCATTCAAGGACATTCAGAGACTTGTCCTGAAAACACTCTTCCGTTGTCTTGGCTGTGTGCTTAGGGTCGTTATCCTGTTGGAAGGTGAACCTTCACCCCGGTCTGAGGTCCTGAGCACTCTGGAGCAGATTTTCATCAAGGAGCTCTCTGTACTTTGCTCCGTTCATCTTTCCCTGGATCCTGACCAGTCTCCCAGTCCCTGCCGCTGAAAAACATCCCCACAGCATGATGCTGCCACCACCATGCTTCAACGTAGGGATGGTGCCAGGTTTCCTCCAGACATGATGCTTGGCATTCAGGCCAAAGAGTTCATTCTTGGTTTCATCAAATCAAAATCAAATCAAATGTTATTTGTCTCATGCGCCAAATACAACAGCTGTAGACCTTAATGTTAATTGAGGTAATATGTAGGTAGAGGTAAAGTGAATATGTATGAATAAAAAAGAGTAGCAGCAGCGTAAAAATGGGGGTTGGGGGGAAAATGCAAATAGTCCGGGTAACCATTTGATTAGGTGTTCATGAGTCTTATGGCTTCGGGGTAGAAGCTGTTAAGAAGCCTTTTGGTCCTAGACTTGGTGCTCCGGTACCATTTGCGTGCGGTAGCAGAGAGAACAATCTATGACTAGGGTGGCTGGAGTCTTTGGATTTTTGGGGGGCATTCCTCTGACACCCGATGGTATAGAGGTCCTGAATGGCAGGAAGCTTGGCACCTGTGATGTACTGGGCCATACGCACTACCCTCTGCAGTTCCTCGCGGTCGGAGACCGAGCAGGTTCCATACCAGGCTGTGGTGCAACCAGTCAGGATGCTCTCGATGATGCAGCTGTAGAACTTTCTGAGGATCTGAGGACCCATGCCAAATCTTTTCAGTCTCCTGAGGGGGAATAGGCATTGTTATGCCCTCTTCTCGACTGTCTTGGTGTGTTTGGACCATGATAGTCTCCACTACAGCCCCATCGATGAGAATGGGGGCGTGCTCAGTCCTCCTTTTCCTGTAGTCCACAATACTCTCCTTTGTCTTGATCATGTTGAGGGAGAGGTTGTTATCCTGGCACCACACTGCCAGGTCTCTGACCTCCTCCCTATAGGCTCTCTCATTGATGTCAGTGATCAGGCCTACCACTGTTGTGTCATCAGCAAACTTAATGATGGTGTTGGGAGTCGTGCCTGGCCGTAAAGTCATGAGTGAACAGGGAGTACAGAAGGGGGCTGAGCACGCACCCCTGAGGGGCCCCCGTGTTGAGGATCAGCATGGCAGTTGTGTTGTTACCTACCCTTACCACCTGGGGGTGGCGCGCCAGGAAGTCCAGGATCCAGTTGCAGAGGGAGGTGTTTAGTCCCGGGGTCCTTAGCTTAGTGATGAGCTTTGAGGGCACTATGGTGTTGAATGGTAAGTTGTTGTCAATGAATAGCATTCTCACATAGGTGTTGCTTTGTCCAGCTGGGAAAGGGCACTGTGGAGTGCAATAGAGATTGCATTGTCTGTGGATCAGACCAGAGAATATTGTTTCTCATGGTCTGAGAGTCCTTTAGGTGTATTTTGGCAAACTCCAAGCGGGCTGTCATGTGCCTTTTACTGAGGAGTGGCTTCCGTCTGGCCGCTCTACCATAAAGGCCTGATAGGTGGAGTGCTGCAGAGATGGTTGTCCTTCAGGAAGGTTCTCCCATCTACACAGAGAAACTCTGGAGCTCTGTCAGGTTCTTGGTCACCTCCCTGATCAAGGCCCTTCTCCCCCGATTGCTCAGTTTGGTCGTGCGGCCAGCTCTAGTAAGAGCCTTAGTGGTTCCACACTTCTTCCATTGAAGAATGATGGAGGCCACTGTATTCTTGGGGACCTCCAATGCTGCATACAATTTTTGGTACCCTTACCCAGATCTTTGCCTCGACACAATCCTGTCTCGGAACTCTACGGACAATTCCTTTTTGCTCTGACATGCACTGTCAACTGTGGGACCTTATATAGACAGGTGTGTGCCTAATGTCCAATCAATTGTATTTACCACAGGTGGACTCCAATCAAGATGTAGAAACATCTCAAGGATGATCAATGGAAACAGGATGCACCTGAGCTCAATTTTGAGTCTCATAGCAAAGGGTCTGAATACTGTTTTTTATTTTTAATACATTTGCAAAAATGTCTAAAAGCCTGTTTTTGCTTTGTTATTATGGAGTATTGTGTATAGGTTGGTGAGGATTTTGTTGCATTTAATCCATTTTAGAATAAGGCTGTAACGTAACAAAATGTGGGAAAAGTCGAGGTGTTTAAAAACGGAAAAATATCTGACATTTTGGTTAATCGCTCAGCACTACAAACCAGCCAACCAGCCTACACACAGCCTCAGTTCAAGCGCTGAAATAAAAATCATTCTACACAGCCTCTATTTAATTAGTTCATGTCAACCACAGCAAATAATATTAACACACCAATGAAGGTTAAGGTTGGGTTTCAGTGTTACATCATTGAGGAGTTGACCCTAGGTCAGAAAGAGGTTGGGTTTCAGTGTTACATCATTGAGGAGTTGACCCTAGGTCAGAAAGAGGTTGGGTTTCAGTGTTACATCATTGAGGAGTTGACCCTAGGTCAGAAAGAGGTTGGGTTTCAGTGTTACATCATTGAGGAGTTGACCCTAGGTCAGAAAGAGGTTGGGTTTCAGTGTTACATCATTGAGGAGTTGACCCTAGGTCAGAAAGAGGTTGGGTTTCAGTGTTACATCATTGAGGAGTTGACCCTAGGTCAGAAAGAGGTTTGGTTTCAGTGTTACATCATTGAGGAGTTGACCCTAGGTCAGAAAGAGGTTGGGTTTCAGTGTTACATCATTGAGGAGTTGACCCTAGGTCAGAAAGAGGAGCTGTGTATGGCTGCATATGGTGTTGAAGAAGAACCAGAGGAAACACACTGTCCAGCGAAGCAGGGAGAGACAACAGAACAAAGCAAATGCAGCCGCATAGAGAGAGAGAGAGAGAGAGAGAGAGAAAGAGAGAGAGAGGGAGAGAGGGAGAGATGGAGAGAGAGAGAGAGAGAGAGCGAGAGCGAGCGAGCGAGAGAGAGGGAGAGAGGGAGAGAGAGAGAGAGAGAGAGGGAGAGAGAGAGACAGAGAGAGAGAGAGAGAGAGCGAGAGAGAGAGAGAGAGAGAGAGAGAGAGGGAGAGAGGGAGAGAGGGAGAGATGGAGAGAGAGAGAGAGAGAGAGAGAGAGAGCGAGAGAGAGAGAGAGCGAGCGAGAGAGAGAGAGAGAGGGAGAGAGGGTGAGAGGGAGAGAGAGAGAGAGGGAGAGAGGGAGAGAGGGAGAGATGGAGAGAGAGAGAGAGAGAGAGAGAGAGAGCGAGAGAGAGAGAGAGCGAGCGAGAGAGAGAGAGAGAGAGAGGGAGAGAGGGAGAGAGGGAGAGATGGAAAGAGAGAGAGAGAGAGAGAGAGAGAGAGAGAGAGAGAGAGAGGTGTCACAGCTGTAGACTGCAGCACCACCAACACCAGCAGAGAATGGAAGCATTTTGTATTGTGTGTGTGAGAGAAGAAGCAGCAGTAGAGACTTGGACATAAAATAGGTACTTGTTTATCTAAGTGAAAGGAGTTGCATGCAGTCATTATAAAGCTCAACATTGCCTCTGGAGTAGCCTGGTAATGTGTGACTAAGGCTGTGAAGATGAATGATTCAGTACATGCAGATCACATCCTTTACTCAGTTCTCCTCCACAACCCATCAAATGTGAGCTGACTCACCTACACATGTCTTTTCATCGGTTTGCAGGGCAAACTTCATGTGACACGCACATCTGGGGCCGTGGTCCGTCTCCTCACAGATGTGCTGGCAACCCCCGTTGCCGTAGTTACAGGTCACTGCCGAGGAGCACACAGTTAAAGCAATAGGAACATGATGTACTGTCATCCATGCCTGGAGGTGTGCTGTGACATCATCACCCTCTCAACCTCAGTGTGATAAAGATGTTTAGAAACTCCTCCAGTTCACACCTTGGTATGAAGGATCTCACACCACTAAACCGTCGCCTACTTAATGGAGCGGAGCTGACTGACTTCAGAGTTTCATTCTCACTAGAAGACACTAGTTCCACTTTGGAATACTGGTTCTTCAGAGTGACACAGAAAAATTGGAATGTTCATAACTGTTAAAAAGACGAATCTGGGTGTCAGTTACACTGTGAGTTTGTGGTGTGTTGAGTGTCGACATTAGCACTCTGAATACACCTGTGATGACAGAGCCAAGGCTTCCACCACCATCCAGTCTACACAACACTACCCCTGTGCCTTTTGGCCTTAACCTGGGCTATCGTCCAAAAAATGTAGACTTCTAAACACTTCTCCAACCATTATTCCAACATAGGCAAATCACCCATCAGCCCCGACCCCAGCCCTGAAAGGACGAGCCATGTTGCAAGGCAACAGGAAGTGTGTGGTGTCCATCACCGGCTCTTTCTCAGAAACCTGCTTCCCACTCCCTTACACCAGTTCTGTCGGTTATCTTATCGGATGCTATAAACCATTTAGTGTGATAAACTGGCAGTATCATTTGGAAACAATCACTGTAAAATGGCTTTGTTTCTGACGCTGTGTGAAAATCTGTTGGATGCGTCTGTTGGATGGTAAGTATCTTCATAACCCTACACAATGTACACGTTGGCACCACATAAACCATGTATTATCATGTTAGAAACCTATGTACGATAGAGTAGATCATCATGTGGTGCCAATGTGTTCATTGTGTAGAGTAATGAAGGTGGGTAATGTGGGTTGATGGAGGGGGTTCACACTTACACTTGCAGTCCCTCATGTTCCTGGTGAGCTGGAAGCCAGGCCTGCACTCGCAGGCGATGCCTCCCTTTGGTGTCTCCCGGCAGATGTGAGCACAGCCATGGTTCTTATCCATGCAGGTGGGGCTCTCCTTGGTGCCCTCTGGTCGCGCTACAGGGAGAAGAACATGAGTTAGAGGTGACCTGATCAGAGTTTCCAACACGTACTAGGTACTAGTCCTTTCCCCGATGCCACGCCCCCTTACATGACTGAATACACACACACATGTACATTTCCAGGGTGGATGATAGCCTGTTAGAACACACTGCATTGTGTCAGGCTATAAAAACTAGCCCGTCTAAAGAGGGGATCAAACTCCCACCAGGAGCTGATCCTGCAGTCCTGTAAGCATAAATGAGGTAATCCCTAACAAACAGAAGTAGGCATTTTAACTCGCAGACAAATTCTTCAAGCTTCGAGGCAAGAAGGGCTCGGGTCGGAGCGGAGAGGCCTAAAAAACACATCTACAGTATTTCCAGAGGTTTACCACACTCTAACCACTATGCTTTGGTTCCGTTAAAATGGGTCCGTTTTCTGTGGATGCATGGATCCGTTATGAGTCTAAACACAACAAAGGGATGCTTTTGTTGGCCTCCATTATATAAAGTCATCTCACAATACTTGAGTGTTTTAGCGATTCTAAGCTACTCTCAAAGTGCCATGCAGATACATCATTTTTATCTCATGTATAAATGTATGAAAGTCGCTTATTCAACACATCCACAACTCAAGAGGATTCCATTCCAGGTCTCACTTGTGTTATAAATTATAACAGGAGTCAGTGGCACATCTGTTATGCCACTATGTATTACGTGTGACACCTTTAGGGATCAGAGCTGAGATTTGCCTCCATCCGATGTGAGATAATGTCACTATTACAGATGCAGTGACAAGACCCAAACCTACTGTCTCATTAAAAACCAAACCCATCTCTCATCCCCCACCCCTCTTCCTCTATGTGGTGAGCAGACACAGAGGTTGACTTACAAATGGCACCCTATTCCCTATTAAGTTCACTACTTTTAACTAGGGCCCGTAGGGCTTTGGTCCATAGTAGTGGCCTATGTAGGGAATAGGGTGCCATTCAGGATGCAACCCAGGCAGGAAGATGTCTCAATTGAGACTCACTGGACCTGCTGACTCTCAGAAGGATGTTTGGGTCTACACTTCAGAGCAGTATACTGTTCTAGTCACACACATGAATATTGTAAATCTCCTTTTTGATTGCATGTGTACATGCATGTAAGCACATAAGGCCAAGGGCCCCACGTCATTCTCACAGGCCACCCATATGTAAAAGTATGCACAAACTACTGAACGTTGCTTTGGATAAAGGTGTCTGCAAAACGGCATATTGTTATTAGTAGCAGTAGTATTATAAATGACATGTCATAGAGGACTGCACTTTTCTGTACATAGACAATCATTCTACAGTGTGTTCATGTGACTGCCCTGTGGACATATGGGAAAATGCTATCAGTATGTGTAAATGTGTTGGCGAATCATGGCAAAGAGCCAGAGCCTTGTATTATCCTCAATGACTTATTTATGTACTTTAACACCTGCCTCAATAGGCTTCTTTTAATTACACCCTCTTGTTTTCCACGTGTTCTGCCGACAAACTGCACCGGCCCTTTTATTTTGTTTCACTTAGTACGGTAGGGCTGATGTCAGAGAGACAGGTATATTTCCACCTCCTCTCTACTTTTTGTCTAGTTGACGAATCAAGAATCATAGGTTGATGTCTCGCATTAGTGCTGTCCATCACCTCAAGCCTGTTAAGAGGTTAGGCTTCAGCCCTTCTGACAGGCTTCTCTGCTTGTGCTTTTCTGATCTGTAAAAAGGGGTGATGGCGAAGGCAGAAAAATGGGAGAGGCTGAGCAATCAGACATTGAGTGCTAAACAGTCCTAGGACAGAGGGTCACCTCTGAACAAAAACACCATTCCACCACCACGGCCACTGAGACAGTAAATACAGGGACAATGACTGGAGTCCACTGACCACATAACAACACACCCTCTTTAAGGTGCAGCAAACCTCAGGAGGTCAGTGAGAGGGGAAACTTAACGGTCCTTTCCCACTGCTCCGTGTCTGTCTGAGGGGGAGGCGAACCCAACACACAGACAGAGGGATGGAGTTTCCCACTTGGCAGCCCTTAAGAGACTCAAGTTCACTTACCAGGGTCACAATATGCATCCCCCAAAATCCCCCCACTCTCTCCCCACCTAGAGTATATGAGACCCCTGTCCCCTAATACCGCAGACTCATCCATCAATAGCGGGTGGGGCTAGGGCCAAAACCTGGCCCTGCTCTCTCTCTGAGGACCTAGAAGTGTTGACACAATAGCCCTTTTCTCCCTGGCCAAGCTATGGAACCACACTTTGTGGTTCTGTTCAACTGGCTGCCAAATACCGAAATGTTTTATTATTACTACTACAGCTATTATAATTTATGCGGGGTCTCTTGTTGAGAAATGAAATATAAATAAATAATAGGGACGTAAAAAGAAAATCACGGCCCGTGGAGAAGTGAGCTGGGGAAAGATGTGAAGCAAAGAATAGGACTGCGGATTGCGAACACCGCCAGTCCACTAAAACAAGCCTTTGACCCATGAAACAACTTTATATGTAGAAGCCAATAAGAAATATCACAGGGCACTTTATAGACTGATCGCTGGATAAGCAATATCTGTTAAAATCATGGAGCCAGAGGGGAACCTTCCAAATGGTTACCAGGGGACAGACTGGACATTTGTTCTCACACAATTGAACATGGACAGCGATCATCGAAAACTACTGACTGCACCGGTGGAAAAAATAACACCCGGCAATTAGATGCAAAGAACAGCATGAAAGAGAAAGCTTTTCCCCAGAAGCGACAACAGCTACAACAGCAGTATCCAACCAAGACAGGTCGTGACCTGCCCACCAGACACTCAGGAGAGGCTTGTAACTCAAGGACTACTGCACTGCAGTGCCACCTCAGCAGCCCAAAGCTAAAATACTGCCATCTATAATCCCTCTCTCCCTCCCAGCTCCAGACACAATACTGTTCAGGCTCAAGGCTAAGGCCTTTAAAGTGCCCCGGAACACAGTCAAATAAACAAAAACAAGGCCATTTGGAGACTTCTCAAGAGCTTCCAATAATACCATAATTTTCTGTGCAACTCTGACAATTACAGTACAGGGACACTTCCCTGCAAAAAAACTCCTCTCTAAAGAGAAATAGAAGAGGACAGGATTTAATGAGTGTAGAAATAGGCCTAGACGTGCTGCCTGGAGAACGCTTCTGTTTGTCTCAATGTTCAGACCCCATCAGTAACCAAAGTTACTCCCCTCCAATGTGGTCCTTTAGATTCATCTGGAACTGAACACAATGTGCCTTTATGGGCCATTCTACACTAACACTCGTTCCTCTTATAGCACTTCATTAACACTGCCAACTAAGTGGAGCAATTTAGGAAATTGATATTACTACCTGTATTATACAACAGGTTGTAAAACGAATAGGGTACAATCATACCCCTGGACTGTTATAGTAGGATTAAGGCAGTCTTTTGTTTATGTAAATGATTTATTTGCAAATGTTTTGCAGGATGAAACTTTCCACCTTTGGCTACAATATTGGCTACGATCCCATGTGGAAAGTGACCCTCAGCTAATGAAGAAGAAACACATTATATACTGTAGTCCCCAATTCTCACTGAGGTGGAGACAGTTGGGCGCCTGGAACAAAGCCTCCTCACCAGCGCTTCCCAACAACATGAGGGCCTGGTCAGTAAACTTTAGGGCCATGTATTGGAAAGCTCTCCCTCGCCCTCCATTTGGCAAATCTGACCACAATTCTATCCTCCTGATTCCTGCTTTACAAGCAAAAATTAAAGCAGGAAGCACCAGTGACTGTCAATAAAAAAGTGATCAGATGAAGCAGATGCTAAGCTACAGGACTGTTTTGCACAGACTGGAATATGTTCCGGGATTCTTCCGATGAAGCCAGTCACTGGCTTCATCAATAAATGCATTGATCAAGTCGTCCCCACAGTGACTGTACGTACATACCCCAACAAGAAGCCATGGATTACAGGCAACATCCGCACTGAGCTAAAGGGCAAAGTTGACGCTTTCAAGGAGCGGGACCCTAACCCGGAAGCTGATAAGAAATCCTGCTATGTCCTCTGACGAACCATCAAACAGGCAAAGCGTCAACACAGGACTAAGATCGAATCGTACTACACCAGCTCCGACCCTTGTCGGATGTGGCAGGGCTTGCAAACTATTACAGACTACAAAGGGAAGCATTTCCGTGACACGGGCCTACCAGACGAGCTAAATTACTTCTATGCTCGCTTCGAGGCAAGTAACACTGAAACATGCATGAGAGCATCAGCTGTTCCGGGCGACAGCTGTTCCTCTCCGCAGCCGATGTGAATAAGACTTTTAAACAGGTCAACATTTACAAGGCCGCAGGGCCAGATGGATTACCAGGACGTGTACTCCGAGCATGCGCTGACCAACTGGCAAATGTCTTCACTGACATTTTCAACCTCTCCCTGTCTGAATCTGTAATACCAACATGTTTCAAGCAGACCACCATAGTCCCTGTGCCCAAGAACACTAAGGTAACCTGCCTAATTGACTACCGACCCGTAGCACTCACGTCTGTAGCCATGAAGTGCTTTGAAAAGCTTGTCATGGCTTACATTAACACCATTATTCCAGAAACCCTAGACCCACTCCAATTTTGTTATTTTACTGCTGCTCTTGTTATTTTTTAATTTTTTTGTGTGGTATTTTCCTTAAACTGCATTGTTGGTTAAGGGCTTGTAAGTAAGCATTTCACTTTAAGGTCTACACCCGTTGTATTCGGCGCACGTGACAAATATCATTTATTTGATTTGATTTGAAGAGTCCCACACGATAGATTGTAAAGTGATAGGACATGCTGGGGTTTTATAGGCGTAGTCAGTCTAGGTGTTTGGGCTGGTGACAAGGAAGGCTTGTTGTATGACCCCAGACTACGTCATACAGGACAGAAGCCCCTGCAAGGGAGAGGGAAGCCCCATGGTCTTGACACAGCACCACTGGGACCAGGGCCTAAACATGGAGCCACCAGGCAATTAAAGCAGCATTCCTTCCTCATAGATAATAGGCCATTAAAACTTTTAACAGGAGGATAAAGATGTCAGAGTCGGAAAAGGCGGAGAGGGAGTCTGGACCGGGGCGAGTTGCAATGGGCCGGGAAGTGACAGGGCGTCCAGTGGGTCCACGTCACGGCACAGTGCCGTCCTGATGGCAAGCAGATGCCCCCAAAGAGAGACGACAGAGCCATCCCACTGAGCCAAGCGCTACTATTTGGGCCCTTCTGACAACCGTTGGTTCCCTTCAACTCCTGAAGGCCTAATAGTAGAAGCAGCAACATTACCTCACTGGGAAGAGGTCTCAGCCAGGGAAGGTGGCAGTTGATTGTGGAATATTTTCAAACAGGATACATCTGCATGTCTGTGGTTAGGATGACAGGCACCTGAGCTACCAACAAACCTAATGACATGTTAATTTACATTCTATAGCTGTGTTTCCAAAACAATCCCTGCATAGTTTCCTAATGATCCTAACTATGGTATAGCCAAGTGGTTTAAATACTTTTGGTGTAACAGACTAGATTAGACCTGATTTATTATGTGGCTGTGTTTCTCTACCTGTGGGTGCAAATGTTCTCTATTGTTGCTGTTGACGTTGTTGTTATTGTGGTTGTTCTTATCATTGTTTCTGTTGAGTGTGTGTATCTCTTTGTGTTATTTATTGTATACAGTATATGTGTATATTCTGCGGCACCTGCTGTGGGACATGCCCCTCTCCCCCTCACTCCTCCTCTCATCACTTCAAGGTCACCTCTCCTCTCCCAGCGGACCAAGCTTATCCATTATCCCCCTCCCCCGACAGAGAAGAACACAGAACAACATAAAGCTACACACTGCAACAGAAGGATAGCATGCCTGCACAAACAAGGAAACTACACTCTCTCTGTAATAAAAAGAGATATGTTATTTCAAAGCCACATTCTTCTTTAAATCAAAGGTAGACCAGAGAGGAGAGGGAGACATGATTCATGCTGGCCCTCTGGGTAAAGCAATGACAGAAAAGCGTTAGTGGAAAAATCCCACTGGCACTAAGGCAGTCCACTGCGGCATGCTGGCCCGGCTAGCTTAGAGATGGCCTTCAACAAAACCGCACTATGAAAAGGGATGTCTGCCACAAAAGAAGTATGGAGGATTCAGCAGTAGGGCAGCCAACATTTGCTAGAGCCCAAGCCACTGATGTACAGCAGGTATATATTTGTTCAAGTGTGGAGAGCCATGGGGCCTATGAAAGCCCGGTCTAGACAAAGAGGGGGTAGCAACTGAAGGTAATTTAGAGACAGAGAGAAGGAGAGCGAGAGGAAGGGAGAGAGAGGGGGAGAAAGAGAGAGGGAAAGAGTAAGGGGAGGAGGAGAGAGCATGAGGGGGAGAAAGAGGGAGAGAGAGAGAGAGAGAGAGAGAAAGAAGGAGAGAGAGAGAGAGAGAGAGAGAGAAATGAGAGAGAAGGCGGAGAGTGGGGGGATGAGAGTGAGAGAATTTTAAAGAAAGAGCAAAAGAGAAAAAATATGAAAGCGGGAGGGAGAGAAAAAGACAGAGAATGGAGAAGAGGTGGAGTGTCCTGAACTGTAGGTGTGCCGAAGAAACAGTCTTTGATGCTGGACTAATGGTGAGACTTAATAGGTAGCCCAGAATAGGAAAATAGCCTAGTTATACGGTCGGGCTGCAGAGCAATGGTGCAGCCACTCCTGCAATTGTAAAAACAGCTCCTCGGCCAGCATACAGCCAGACAGGCAAGCAGACATGCTGAGACACAGCTCCAGGAACGACAATACAAGCCCTTCAAAGTAAGGACACCAGACAGGAGAAATAGAGGCTTTTCTTTTCACACGACTGCCATAGCCAGCCATGGCATGCCCTATTATATAATAAGAATACAAAATTATGTGTCAATGCTTTCAGAAAAGAAGCAGAAATAGAAAATAAGACTGTCCCAATAGCAGTAATAGAAAGTCCTGTGTGCAATGTATAAAACAAGCACCTGATACTCTCCACGGCAATGCAGATAAATTAGTGATAGAAATTAGGGAACATTAGCTGCTACTTTGTTAAGGAAGTGTTTTACATGTCCCCTAGTGATCACTGCCACCAATCTCAGCTTTTATCATACTAAACGAATGTAGCCGGCTAGCTGCAGTGAAGCAGCAAAACTAACTAAGTATATGATGGCACCATGTGTAATGGATTCATCACATTGACTGCAAAATGCTATGAACTGCTGCAGTTACGGCTGGACATCATGCCCTGAAGTACACATAGCGTGTTCTGCATCCGAATGCTATAATAGAATGTATCTCAAGAACTGGGCCTAAAGCTAAAGTCAATTAAAAACTTGTGTGTGTGTTCGTGTGTGTTCGGATCCGTCTGTATGTGTGTGTACACATGCGTCTGTTTGTGTATGCGTGTGTGTGCGCTCGTGTGTATGATAGACAAGATGAGAGACACTGCCAGCAAGTCTCATTGCAAAAGGGCCACAACCCCCCTGGGAAGCTAATGAAAGCTCCAACCACAGGAAGAGGTTTTCAATGGCAAAATAAACATTTCCAGGAATGGCAAGGATACTCATGTTCTACAGTTAAGGAAAGAGATTATTAGAAATTCATTGGTTGTACCCATGGTCAGGTAGATGACTAGAAATGGCTGGATGTGAATTTAGTGGTAAACGTCCAACACACTTCAAAAATATAGCCAATTGAGTGGTATTTTTAGTGGATACCAAACTGCTCTCAATGCCCTCTCCAGGTGATCTCTCTAAACCTGATATACTGAGACTACATTGAGTTCAGTGAACAAGTATGTGTGGGTGTCATTTTCTATTTCTATATTTAAACCAAACCATCAGGCACTGGATCGCGCTTTGCCTAGGCCTGGTGTCATGAAGCACCTGTCATCAGTTTGATTGTGTGATTGGGAGTGTAAGGTATTATTCTAACACTCATTAAAAGTTATATCACTGTTCTCTTCTGTAATGAGTTCCCACAGAACATCTGCTCTAGGAGATTATAATTATCAGTGTAGGTATAGAATTATAATGAGGTGGGTGCTTATATTTGTCCTATTTCACAAATGTGTATTATACATGTCCGATTTGGAAATGTGTTTTTGCATATCCCAACTCTCCCTGAGACACCTTCAGTGGGGTGTCCCTCTTAGTTACTGGCCCAAAGCTCTAAGCGCTAGGTTACCTGCTGCCCACAACAACCACTGCTTAAGGCATATACAGTGGCTTGCGAAAGTATTCACACCCCTTGGCATTTTTCCTATTTTGTTGCCTTACAACATGGAATTAAAATAGATTTTGGGGGGGGGTTTGTATCATTTGATTTACACAACATGCCTACCGCTTTGAAGATGCAAAATATTTTTTATTGTGAAACAAACAAGAAATAAGACAAAAAAAACTGAAAACTTGAGCATGCACAACTATTCACCCCCCCCCCCCCCCCCCCCAAAAGTCAATACTTTGTCAAGCCAACTTTTACAACAATTACAGCTGCAAGTTTCTTGGGGGATGTCTCTATAAGCTTGGCACATCTAGCCACTGGGATTTTTGCCATTCTTTAAGGTAAAACTGCTCCAGCTTCTTCAAGTTGGATGGGTTCCGCTGGTGTAGAGCAATCTTTAAGTCATACCACAGATTCTCAATTGGATTGAGGTCTGGGCTTTGACTAAGCCATTCCAAGACATTTAAATGTTTCCCCTTAAACCACTCGAGTGTTACTTTAGCAGTATGCTTAGGGTCATTGCCCTGCTGGAAGGTGAACCTCTGTCCCAGTCTCAAATATCTGGAAGACTGAAACAGGTTTCCCTCAAGACTTTCCCTGTATTTAGCGCCATCCATCATTCCTTCAATTCTGACCAGTTTCCCAGTCCATACCGATGAAAAACATCCCCACAGCATGAGGCTGCCACCACCATGCTTCACTGTGGGAATGGTGTTCTCGGGATGATGAGAGGTGTTGGGTTTGCGCCAGACATAGAGTTTTCCTTGAAAGACCAAAAAGCTCAATTTTAGTCTCATCTGACCAGAGTACCTTCTTCCATATATTTGGGGAGTCTCCCACATGCCTTTTGGTGAACACCAAATATTTTTTTCTTTTAGCAATGTCTTTTTTATGGCCACTTGTCCGTAAAGCCCAGCTCTGTGGAGTGTACGGCTTATTTTATTTATTTATTCACCTTTATTTAACCAGGTAGGTTAGTTGAGAACAAGTTCTCATTTGCAACTGCAACCTGGCCGAGATAAAGCGTAGCAATTCAACACATACAACAACACAGATTTACACGTGGAATAAACAAAACATACAGTTAATAATACAGTAGAACAAAAGAAAACAAAAAGTCTATATACAGTGAGTGCAAATGAGGTAAGTTAAGGAAATAAATAGGCCATGGTGGCGAAGTAATTACAATATAGCAATTAAACACTGGAATGGTAGATCGGCAGAAGATGAATGTGCAGGTAGAGATACTGGGGTGTAAAGGAGCAAAATAAATAAATAAATACCAGTATGGGGATGAGGTAGGTAGATGGGCTGTTTACAGATAAGCTAAGTACAGGTGCAGTGATCTGTAAACTGCTCTGACAGCTGGTGCTTAAAGCTAGTGAGGGGGATTTGAGTCTCCAGCTTCAGAGATTTTTGCAATTCGTTCCAGTCATGGGCAGCAGAGAACTGGAAGGAAAAGCCAACCAAAGGAGGAATTGGCTTTGGGGGTGACCAGTGAGATATACCTGCTGGAGCGCATGCTACGAGTGGGTGCTGCTATGGTGACCAGTGAGCTGAGATAAGGCGGGGCTTTAACTAGCAGAGACTTGTAGATAACCTGTAGCCAGTGGGTTTGGTGACGAGTATGAAGCGAGGGCCAACCAACGAGAGCGTACAGGTCGCAATGGTGGGTAGTGTATGGGGCTTTGGTAACAAAACGGATGGCACTGTGATAGACTGCATCCAGTTTGTTGAGTAGAGTGTTGGAGGCTATTTTATAGATGACATCACCGAAGTCGAGGATTGGTAGGATGGTCCGTTTTACGAGGGTATGTTTGGCAGCATGAGTGAAGGATGCTTTGTTGCGATATAGGAAGCAGATTCTAGATTTAATTTAGGATTGAAAGTGGTACTATGGACAGATACTCCAATCTCCGCTGTGGAGCTGTGTAGCTCCTTCAGGGTTATCTTTGGTCTCTTTGTTGCCTCTCTGATTAATGCCCTCCTTGCCTGGTCCATGTGTTTTGGTGGGTGGCCCTCTCTTGGCAGGTTTGTTGTGGTGCCATATTATTTCATGTTTTTAATAATGGATTTGATGGTGCTCCGTGGGATGTTCAAAGTTTCTGATATTTTTCATAACCCATCCCTGATCTGTACTTCTCCACAACTTTGTCCCTGTCCTGTTTGGAGAGCTCCTTGGTCTTCATGGTGCTGCTTGCTTGGTGATGCCCCTTGCTTAGTGGTGTTGCAGACTCTGGGGCCTTTCAGAACAGGTGTATACAGTGCCTTGCGAAAGTTTTCGGCCCATTTGAACTTTGCGACCTTTTGCCACATTTCAGGCTTCAAACATAAAGATATAAAACTGTATTTTTTTGTGAAGAATCAACAAGTGGGACACAATCATGAAGTGGAACGACATTTATTGGGTATTTCAAACTTTTTTAACAAATCAAAAACCGGAAAATTGGGCGTGCAAAATTATTCAGCCCCCTTAAGTTAATACTTTTTAGCGCCACCTTTTGCAGCGAATACAGCTGTAAGTCGCTTGGGGTATGTCTCTATCAGTTTTGCACATCGAGAGACTGAAATTTTTTCCCATTCCTCCTTGCAAAACAGCTCGAGCTCAGTGAGGTTGGATGGAGAGCATTTGTGAACAGCAGTTTTCAGTTCTTTCCACAGATTCTCGATTGGATTCAGGTCTGGACTTTGACTTGGCCATTCTAACACCTGGATATGTTTATTTTTGTAGATTTTGCTTTATGTTTTGGATCATTGTCTTGTTGGAAGACAAATCTCCGTCCCAGTCTCAGGTCTTTTGCAGACTCCATCAGGTTTTCTTCCAGAATGGTCCTGTATTTGGCTCCATCCATCTTCCCATCAATTTTAACCATCTTCCCTGTCCCTGCTGAAGAAAAGCAGGCCCAAACCATGATGCTGCCACCACCATGTTTGACAGTGGGGATGGTGTGTTCAGGGTGATGAACTGTGTTGCTTTTACGCCAAACGTAACGTTTTGCATTGTTGCCAAAAAGTTAAATTTTGGTTTCATCTGACCAGAGCACCTTCTTCCACATGTTTGGTGTTTCTCCCAGGTGGCTTGTGGCAAACTTTAAACAACACTTTTTATGGATATCTTTAAGAAATGGCTTTCTTCTTGCCACTCTTCCATAAAGGCCAGATTTGTGCAATATACGACTGATTGTTGTCCTATGGACAGAGTCTCCCACCTCAGCTGTAGATCTCTGCAGTTCATCCAGAGTGATCATGGGCCTCTTGGCTGCATCTCTGATCAGTCTTCTCCTTGTATGAGCTGAAAGTTTAGAGGGACGGCCAAGTCTTGGTAGATTTGCAGTGGTCTGATACTCCTTCCATTTCAATATTATCGCTTGCACAGTGCTCCTTGGGATGTTTAAAGCTTGGGAAATCTTTTTTTATCCAAATCCGGCTTTAAACTTCTTCACAACAGTATCTTGGACCTGCCTGGTGTGTTCCTTGTTCTTCATGATGCTCTCTGCGCTTTTAACGGACCTCTGAGACTATCACAGTGCAGGTGCATTTATACGGAGACTTGATTACACACAGGTGGATTGTATTTATCATCATTAGTCATTTAGGTCAACATTGGATCATTCAGAGATCCTCACTGAACTTCTGGAGAGAGTTTGCTGCACTGAAAGTAAAGGGGCTGAATAATTTTGCACGCCCAATTTTTCAGTTTTTGATTTGTTAAAAAAGTTTTAAATATCCAATAAATGTCGTTCCACTTCATGATTGTGTCCCACTTGTTGTTGATTCTTCACAAAAAAATACAGTTTTATATCTTTATGTTTGAAGCCTGAAATGTGGCAAAAGGTCGCAAAGTTCAAGGGGGCCGAATACTTTCGCAAGGCACTGTATATACTGAGATCATGTGACACTTAGATTGCACACATGTGAACTTTACGTAACTAATTATGTGACTTCTGAAGGTAATTGGTTGCACCAGATCTTAGTTAGGGGCTTCATAGCAAAGGGGGTGAATACATATGCACGCACCACTTTTCTGTTTTGCTTTTTGAAACAAGTCATATTTTCATTTCACTTCACGGATTTAGACTATTTTGTGTCTGTTCATTACATGAAATCCAAATAAAAATCAATTCAAATTACAGGTTGTAATGAAACAATATAGGAAAAATTCCAAGGGGGTGAATACTTTCGCAAGCCACTGTACACGTGTATATGTAAATACGTATTTTCTCTACAATGTCAGGTTAC
>NC_143030.1:59704898-59739898 GCF_057628025.1 Oncorhynchus mykiss | reverse complement strand
AACAACCCTTCTTAATGAAGGTACAACTCAATCACAACACAAACACCACAGAACAACCCTTCTTAATGAAGGTACAACTCAATCACAACACAAACACCACAGAAGCTACTAGAAGCCTGATAACTGTACATTCAGCTGCAACATGCTGCAGCATGTAACCTACTTTTGGTTCTTTGAACCTTGCTCTCATTGTCACAAAACTGCGTCACCGAGACTCATGTTTCAGAATGTCTGTTGCGTGCCATGCCAAGACGCTGCTGTGTTCCCTTCCATCAGGGGACGGCCGACTGGCACGGCCGGGCAGACATGGGCAGGGTTGAGGACTGAGTGGTGGCCGTGCTGGTTGCCCCCCTCCATCTCATTAGTTAGCCAGTGATTGGGTTCAATCAGATGCAGATCTCCACTTCTAAGGACCGCGTATCAAAGGCAGGAGTCTAGCGGATAGCTGCTGTACTATGCACGGGGAGACCTAGTTATGTCAAGAGCAGCAGCGAGCGGAGCTGTGGTTGTAGTGGCAGAGTGGGGAGATGGCAGCGGGGATGACTGGCGCAGGAGAAACTCTACCCATCGGGCTCTGAAAGATTTAAGAGGGTTTAGGCTGAGACATGCCAGCCAGTCCCAGAGGACCACCGCTACAAGGGGAGAACAGATGCAGTCATGATGAAGGAGGGAGCTTCAAACAGAGGGAGGGAGAGGGAGGGGGGGGGGGGTATTCATGCCTTTCTCTGTCTCTCATACAGAAAATGTTTCTTATTATTAATGACAGACTACAGCAGAGGCGGGCGTCAGGTCCAGGTTGTAACATGCTACCATAGGGCTACAGTACTGTCTGTCTTTATACCTGTCTCGCTGATCTGGCTGAATGTATGTGTAGGTCGGTAGAAGTGTGTGCATGTGTCCATGTGTGTGTGTGTGTGTGTGTGTGTGTGTACAGAGGAGGTGATGAGGAGGAGATGCAGACTGTGCCGTCAGCAAGTGTGTGTGATACTCTGGATGCCCTCCAGAAAGGAAGGGTCACACACAGACTGAGACAGACAGCAGTACCAGGTCTCATCATTATATAACACAGACTGAGACAGACAGTAGTACCAGGTCTCATCATTATATAACACAGACTGAGACAGACAGTAGTACCAGGTCTCATCATTATATAACACAGACTGAGACAGACAGTAGTACCAGGTCTCATCATTATATAACACAGACTGAGACAGACAGTAGTACCAGGTCTCATCATTATATAACACAGACTGAGACAGACAGCAGTACCAGGTCTCATCATTATATAACACAGACTGAGACAGACAGTAGTACCAGGTCTCATCATTATATAACACAGACTGAGACAGACAGTAGTACCAGGTCTCATCATTATATAACACAGACTGAGACAGACAGTAGTACCAGGTCTCATCATTGTATCTGATGTCTAACAGTGGGCGTGATCAGTTTAATAACCATGTACAATGGTTGATGTTTTTGGCTCATTGAATTGAACAGGTGTGGTAAAATACCGACCAACATTGAGTGGGCTGAGGGTCCACGAGCGTGGATTTCACCAAGCTCTGTTGATGATTTGCTCGTTGCAAAGTATTTTGAAATGTGTCACAATTATTACATTTGTTCCGTAAGTGAAAAATACTATGATAGTCCAAACAGAGGGAGAAAGTGACAAACTATTGACTATTAGACTTGAACTCTGCCTTGGTATTGATCATCATGCCTTCCCATTATCCTCTCTACAGCCCATGGTGCTACACAGCACATCACTGGGAGCTTAATGAAATTGGTTCCAGTCTCATCTGGAAAGTGCCCCTGTTTGATTTCATTAGCCTAATGTCTCTCTGTGCCCCTCTCCAAGCCAGAGTAAATAGATTTCCAACAACTGGGATTTGAAGGGTCAGTGGTTGCTGTAGTGTCTGGCATGGACACAGGACAGGCTGGGAGGGAGGAGAGAAGAGGGGGAGGAGAGAGGAAAGGAGGGAGAACTCATGACAAAGCACCTGTCATTCATTTGTCTTAATCTCTGCAGGTATTTCCTGCCCGGTGTTGTGTTGCATGGCAACCATAACGCTGGCTTCCTGTACAGATAGTGAGAATACCCCTCCCCCCCGCACCGCCCCTGCCATCGCTCCACTCCACTCCAGTCTAATCTAATGGAAGATACCAGCAGTGGAATGAGCTTGACCTTTGACTCTGGATGGAGATCCAATCCCAGAAGGAACACTTGACACTGGCCCTCATACTACTGCTGTGTTATAGCGTGTGCATGCTTGCATCCCTTCCTATCATCCTCCCACTACTGACCTACTCTAATGTGGTTATGTCACTAGCAGACAGCCGTGATGCCCTGGAACTGCACTAGACAATAAGGTTTGTCCGAGGCTGTGTTTGGTGTGCGTGTGAGCAGCCAAGGTGTGACCTGCTGGTGACCTCAAGGGAAGAGGGGTGGGTAACCTGGGTCTGTCCTACCCTGTCCCTCCCACTCCAATAAAACAGATTGAGGAGGGTTGTACAGTAACTAAGGCAGTGTTTCCCAACCCTGGTCCCCCAGTTCCACAACAGTACACATTGTCATTGTAACCCTGGACAAACACACCTCATTCAGCTCATTGGGGCTTGTTGATTAGTTGACAAGTTGAAGGAGGTGTGTTTGTCCAGGGTTCCAATAAGAATGTGTACTGTTGGGGGTACTAGAGGACCAGGGTCGGGAAACACTGGCCTAAGGAACACCTGCATTGGACAACTGTACTTACTGTCAGTGTGAGGTTCAAAACATTGTGATGGGGAGTTTTCCTTTACTCTGTGTGTGTGTGTGTGTGTGTGTGTGTGTGTGTGTGTGTGTGTGTGTGTGTGTGTGTGTGTGTGTGTGTGTGTGTGTGTGTGTGTGTGTGTGTGCTTCTGTGAGTGATCCTGTGTGCGTGATCCTCCAGGCGATTAGGACGTTAGGGTAAACAAAGGACTGTGCTGACGTGGAGTGTTGGAGGTGGCTGACTGGACCAGCAGAGCAGTGCTATGACCTCTCCTTGTGATTGAGCGCCAGTGACATGGTATCTACTGTGGGGACAACAGCAATAAGCCTCAACGGGGCTGTAGCACCGTGGTCACTCGGCTGCACACGCCGCTCGCCGCATTTAAAGCCTTCAGCCCGGGAGGAATTGAATTTGTTGTTATTTTTCCCACTGTCCTCCCCACTTCATATCTCTCGACACCTTTATGAGGCGAGACTGACTTGAACGCAGTGAATTTCTCCGCTCTCCCTCTCGCTCTTGCAAAACTCCTGGCTCGTGTCCAAGAGGCTATTGTTTGAGAAATCTGTGGAGCGGTCTCCTCTCTCAGCATGGCCCTGGCTGTGTGTGTGTGTGTGTGTGTCTGTGTGTGCCTGTGTGTGTGTCTGTTTCTGTGTGTGTGTGTGTGTGTCTGTGTGTGTGTGTGTGTGTGTGTGTGTATCTGTGTGTGTCTTTGTGTGTGTGCCTGTGTGTGTGTGTGTGTGTGTGTGTCTGTGTCTGTGTTTGTTTGTGTGTGTGTGTGTCTGTGTTTGTGTGTGTGTCTTTGTGCGTGTGTGCATGTTTGTGTGTGTGTGTGTGTGTGTGCGTGTCTGTGTGTGCGTGTCTGTGTGTGTGTGTCTGTGTGTGTGTCTGTGTGTCTGTGTGTGTGTGTGTGTGTGTGTGTGTGTCTAGGAAACTTGTGCTCAGTCCACAGAATATTGAAATACTGAAATACCTTTACGCTACAATTGTAGAGCTAGAAACCTTGATCCTATAGTAAATGGATTGGAGTAGGCCATTTACTCCCATCATAGAACATGCATCATACTCAATTATTAGCTTGGCTAATTGTTAACCATATAGGGGTCCCTCTTAAGTAAGATTAGAGGGGGAAGGGGGAGTGCCATATTCCCTCTGAGCCATCCCTTATGTAGGAAGTAGAATATTCCAATCAAATCAAATTGTATTTGTCACATGCGCCGAATACAACAGGTACACCTTACAGTGAAATGTTACTTACAAGCCCTTAACCAACAAAGCAATTTTAAGGAAATACCCAAAAAAAGTAAAAGATAAGAATAACAAATAATTAAAGAGCAGAAGTAAATAACAATAGTGGAGCTATATACAGGGGGTATCGGTACAGAGTCAATGTGTCAATGTTCAGGGGCACTGGTGTCGAGTTAATTGAGGTAATTATGTACATGTAGGTAGAGTTATTAAAGTGACTATGCATAGATAATAACAGAGAGTAGTAGCAGCGTGGGAGGGGGGTGGGGGGTCAATGCAAAAGTCTGGGTAGCCATTTGATTAGCTGTTCAGGAGTCTTATGGCTTGGGGGTAGAAGCTGTTTAGGAGCCTCTTGGACCTAGACTTGGCACCCCAGTACCGCTTGCCTTGCGATAGCAGAGAGAACAGTCTATGACTGGGGATGGCTGGACTAGGGTGACAAGTTTTAGGGCCTTCCTCTGACACCACCTCGTATAGAGGTCCTGGATGGCAGGAAGCTTGGCACCGGTGATGTACTAGGCCGTACGCACTACCCTCTGTAGTGCCTTGTGGTCGGAGGCCAAGCAGTTGTCATACCAGGCAGTGATGCAACCCATCAGGATTCTCTCGATGGTGCAGCTGTAAAACCTTTTGAGGATCTGAGGACCAATGCCAAATCTTTTCAGTCTCACGTTGAGGGAGAGGTTGTTGTCCTTGCACCACATGGTCAAGTCTCTGACCACCTCCCTAAAGACTGTCTCATCGTTGTCTGTGATTAGGCTTACCACTGTTGTGTCATCGGCAAACTTAATGATGGTGTTGGAGTCGTGCCTGGCCATGCAGTCATGAGTGAACAGGGAGTACAGGAGGGGACTGAGTATGCACCCCTGAGGGGCCCCCGTGTTAAGGATCAGCGAGGCGGATATGTTGTTACCTACACTTTCCACCTGGGGGTGGCCCGTCAGGAAGTCCAGGATCCAGTTGCAGAGGGAGGTGTTTAAACTCAGGGTCCTTAGCTTAGTGATGAGCTTTGAGGGCACTATGGTGTTGAACGCTGAGCTGTAGTCAATGAATAGCATTCTCACATAGGTGTTCCTTTTGTCCAGGTGGGAAAGGGCAGTGTGGAGTGCAATGGAGATTGCATCATCTGTGGATCTGTTGGGGCGGTATGCAGATTGGAGTCTGTCTAGGGTTTCTGGGATAATGGTGTTGATGTGAGCCATAACCAGCCTTTCAAAGCATGTCATGGCTACAGATGTGAGTGCTACGGGTCGGTAGTCATTTAGGCAGGTTACCTTAGTGTTCTTGGGCACAGGGACTATGGTGGTCTGCTTGAAACATGTTGGTATTACAGACTCAGACAGGGGGAAGTTGAAAATGCCTGTGAAGACATTTGCCAGTTGGTCAGCGCATGCTCGGAGTACACGTCCTGGTAATCCATCTGGCCCAGAAGCCTTGTAAATGTTGAGCTGTTTAAAGGTCTTACTCACATCGTCTGCGGAGAGCGTGATCACACAGTCATCTGAAACAGTTGATGCTCTCATGCATGTTTCAGTGTATCTTGCCTCGAAGCGAGCATAGAAGTTATTTAGCTTGTCTGGTAGGCTTGTGTCACTGGGCAGCTCTCTGCTGTGCTTCCTTTTGTAGTCTGTAATAGTTTGCAAGCCCTGCCTCATCAGACGAGCGTTGGAGCCGGTGTAGTACGATTCGATCTTAGTCCTGTATTGATGTTTTCCCTGTTTGATGGTTCGTCGGAGGGCATAGTGGGATTTCTTATAGGCTTGTGGGTTAGAGTCCCGCTCATCGACAGCTCTACCCTTTAGCTCAGTGCGAATGTTGCCTGTAATCCATGGCTTCTGGTTGGGGTATGTACGTACAGTCACTGTGGGGACGACGTCCTCGATGCACTTATTGATGAAGCCAGTGAGGATTATATTGTATTCCTCAATGCCATCGGAAGAATCCCGGAACATATTCCAGTCTGTGCTAGGAAAACAGTCCTGGGGTTTAGCATCTGCTTCATCTGACCACTTTTTATAGACCGAATCACTGGTGCTTCCTGCTTTAATTTTAGCTTGGATTCAGGAGGATAGAGTTATTGTCAGATTTGCCAAATGGAGGGCAAGGGAGAGCTTTGTGGAGTAAAGGTGGTCTAGAATTGTTGTCCCTCTGGTTGCACATTTAACATGCTGATAGAAATTAGGTAAAACTGATTTAAGTTTCCCTGCATTAATGTCACCGGCCACTAGGAGCGCCGCCTCTGGATGAGCATTTTCCTGTTTGCTTATAGCGGAATACAGCTCATTGAATGCGGATTTAGTGCCCACCTCTGTCTGTGGTGGTATGTAGACAGCTGTTGTTTACATAAATGCATATGCCCCCACCCCGTGTCTTACCTTAGGCTGCTAGTAACAGAGTGAAAAGTTTGAGTAGGTTAGTGCAGACGGAGTACAGTATGAATCAGGGGCGAGGAAAGAGGTGCCTTAAGTTTCCTCATTTATTCCCCCTCTCCCTACTTCTCCTGAAGAGTATTTGCTGATCCTAGTTTGGTAGCCTCTCTCTGGAAGAGAGTGAAGAGAGGGAGAGAAAGAGCAGTAGAGAGAGATAGGATGCAGTGTCCTTGGTATTATCGGTGTTGGCCCGTTAGCTCTTAAATGAGACTCGTCCTATAGGTAGAGGGAGGGAGCCACACTACCACAAATCACAGGCCTGCTAGCCTCTTTATCATCCCCTTCAGCCTTCTTCCTCCAGTCTACTGGATGACCCCTGACTGCGGTGCCCCTCTGGAGGATGCCCCTCTAGAGGATGCTACACACTACACAGTTGTTGGGGAGACTGGAGTTTGAGACCATACGGCCTGATGGTCATGCTGCTCAGGCTTTCCTCCTGAACCACTTGATCCACATCACTTCTCTGTGCTGTACTGTGATACAAGCTTCAGGGCAGGACACCTTCCTAAAACTAAGAGCAGGCTGACTGATGTCAGAAGGCCTTTGGAAGTCGGTAGATGGGGCAGGAGCTGGGGGGGTCTCCTCCGCTCTCCTCCTCTCTCCTACCCTCCCAGTCGAAGCCCCCTTCTATTAGTATTTAGTATTTATTGGGATCCCCGTTAGCTTCCAAGACAGCAGCTACTCTTCCTGTGGTCCAAACAGAAATAAAACAATTACAGCTCAACAAAACAACAGTGTACATAATAAATAAAACAATTACAGCTCAACAAAACAACAGCCTGCATCATAAATAAAACAATACATTGTACAAGACATTATTACATTTATTGTGTCTGAACTATCATTAAATGTGAATACTCATTTATATCAAATCAGTTCTTTAGGTTTAATTATTACGTGATTAAACTAATCATGTAAACATTAATTCACTTGAAAGTCGGGGCACCATGGAAAATGTTGAGATTTATAGAGTTGTAATTTTCCGAAAACAACTCTTCAGATATTTTAATATCTGATTAATTAGTCTTCTATGAATGAATTATTAATACCGTCACAAACCCTTGGATATCTGCACGAACCCTATCCTAAATCATGAATCAGCGATATACAAATTGCCTTAATTATTTATTTACTAACTAACTTAATAATCACACAGTTTAATTATATTAATTGAAATGCTAATCCTTTGCGCTTGAACGGCCGCTCATTCGAGATTAATTGCAATGTATATATTTACAACCGTATGTCGTTTTTGGAATTGCCGGTCAGTCTGCTGGAGAGTCAGTTCATCAGAGATTCTCTGGTTAACTTCCCCATAAATCACAATGTCTTTAGTAGTTGTAGCTTTCTCTGCGGCTCTGGATAGTGTCTGTTGTAATGGATATGTCAGGCATACCATGTTCTTAGAATAGATGCTTCCGTGGTTGTCGGTATTCTCGTACTAGACTTACGTAATTTCTAGCTGCAGACTAGTAATTATATGTCTAAGATTTGCTCTTATTCTGTAGTGATCGATAGTCCCAGAGTTTAACCATTTCCAGCTGTGTAGCCAAAACTTTAGCTGTATGGTCTAATGATCTATAGAATTGTAGCCACTCTGTCCCGGCGTTCTCTGACTTAATGTACATTTTGTAGGAAGTGGGTTTTATACTCTGTGGAAAAAGGGGCGGTTCTATGACGCCTGATGTAATGTCTGGGCTCACGGGGGTGTGGCCACTGACTAGTTAAAACTTTATAACTAAACAAGTATCTCGTTTAGAAGGCCAACGTGACATTACATCTTCTCACAAATAGTTTCATATTCAATCATATATTTTCACAATATTTAGATGTAAACAGCTGGGAAATGTCCACTTTAAGAGATACAGTTATGTGTGTTTCCTGTCCTTCATGAGATCACCAAATGAAACACACTCGTCATGACTGTCCCTTAAGTGTCCACGGACCATTCCCACATTCTCAAAAATAGAAGTATTTTTTAGTTCTCCCATTTTGGGGATTAGGAGTTTTGAACAAAGAGAAGCTCTTATTCTGCTAGACTCTCTCTCTCAGTACTGCATGGCAGTTTCTACCAGGTATTTATGACTGTTGTAAAACCTGATGTGGGAGAGAAAGTGAGTGAGAAGGGGGGGGGGGTTCACGATATACACCCAAAAGGCCACGTTGTGACACATTATTACTCTATTATTACAAATGTACAATAAAATACTACAATATTACAATGTGTGTGTGTAGGGTGAGTGTGTTAGAGTGTGTGTGTGTGCGTGTGTGCGTGTCCCTTACTCAGTCCACGTTGTGCCGTGAGGTGTTGTTTTATCCGTTTTTTTTGTGGTGGGGTGGGGCTCCGGGTCTGGGTCTGGTGGAGATGATGGTAGTACTGGTGTCATCGGGCCCAGCCAGGTAATATCCTCCCTGGTGCCCAGGCAGAGTGGTAGAGAGAAGGCAGGCCATTAATCAAGCTGACCTGGGACGTGGACCGAGTACATCATTAGAGCCTGAAATACAAGGGAACGGGGAGGTCACACTCCCCCGACCTCACATCAACATCAAATGGTGTGTGTGGGGGGTGGCAGCTGTTGTTATTGTCCAAGTACCAGTTGATTTAGCACATTAGTCTCTCCTAACCAAGCCTTCCCCTTAAAAGAGGGGTAGAAAGACCCAGTGCTGTGTGTTAGCTAAATGCCTGTATTATCCACTAGACCCTGAGCAGGGAGACTGCAGTGTCTGGTGATGATAGCTATAGCCAGGCAGGAAGGTCTCCAGTGGGACATAACAGACTCAGGAAGGAGACTGGCAGGCTGTTGCACTCTAAGGACAAACCCAACAGTAAATACAGTCAGTAATAGCTGCTGCTGCTCCTGCTGCTAGCCCCTGGCAACCAGTCAAACACATGAAAGGGCAACACAACTCTGATTGATTATTATTATTATACAAAGAGCTTCTACTGTACAGGGAGGCATTTCTGGAGGCAGAATAGTTGAATATGTATTTGACCTTTGTTTTGGTATTTTGAGTACCTGGTTCGACGTAGGTCATTCTTATGCATCAGCCATTACAATGCTCAGATCATTATTTTGTCATAATAACAACACGGACAAACTGAGACTTAGTTGTGCAGAAATGGAACAATAGGTCAGGACAGGGTATGTGTGTGTCTGTGCATTTGTTTGTGTGTGTGTTTGAGAGGAGAGAGAGCTTGAGTGTGTATGTGTATGTGTGTGTGTGTGTGTGCGTGTGCGCGTGTGTGTGTGTGAGAAAGAGAGGAGAGTTTTCTCTCTCTGTAGTGTGGGGTGCAGAGTGCAGCAACAACAGCACCAGCGTGTGGAGTTGTCTGATGATTTATGGTTGTGGAGCAGGAATGGACTGTCAGATTTAGAGGCCTTTGGTTTCCTTTATGTTGTGGCTGAGATGCTCCACAGTGCTCTGTCATTCTGTCACTAACATTACACACAATCCACTTTTATTTGACAAGTCTTACCATTACAGAGACTACCTGCCATACTTCACTTTCTACCTGCTCTGCCTTCTCCCTATAACATATGTACAGTATGGACTGTAACTTTACTGAACTGACAGCTGTCCTGTGCTGTAAATGTACTAACGACTATTGTGTGTTTCAGATCCTGGTGAACTCTGTCAACCAACCTGCCATACTGTATGAGAACGTGACGGTGAGCGAGGGGAGTCCCATCCACAGAGACCTGCTCTTCAGCCCAGACCACCAGCACATCTATGCCCTCACAGACAAACAGGTACAAGCTTGGCACACACACTCGCGGTGTGTAAAAACACACTACCACCAACAAACACTCACATTTACACAATCGTATACGTTAAGTGCGCATGTGTGTTTGTGTGGGGTTTTTCTTTGTCAGACACTCCAGCCACTCTTTGTGATTGCTTCCGTTTGATTTCTAGCACTGAGCCAGCCCCCCTGCCCAACCCCCGCTCCCCTCACAAATGTTCCTCCCCCAGTCAGCACCCCTCATCACAGGCAACGGAAAGGGGATCTCTCTGTGATCCCCATTGATGGAATTAGTGTCCAAATCCCCCTCTTAACCAAATCACCAGCGGAAAGAGAAATCTCCCCTCTTCCCCAGTTATTTGTACCGTCTTCTCTTTCTCCTTTTCTCCCTGATCTCTCTGTTCTTTCATGTGGTTTCTCCCCTAAGCTCTAATTGGAGGGCCTCCTCTTGAACACTCATTAAAGGCGTTTCCTCCATCATTACTGGGGGCTCCCCCCACCACCCCTCTATTCTTCCTCCCCTTCCCAGCCTCTCTCTCTTTATCAGAATAGAAGAGATGGAATTGGTTAGAAGGGTGATGCGAGATTAGGGACCACCAAGGCTTACCGCTAAGGATTCATCTCGGTGGTTTAAATTGAAGCGGCTTCTTCAAAATGCCCCTCTCACTCCTCTGGATTGCTATTTAACACCCCGTGGCCCTCTCTCCCTCTCCCTTCAGCCCCCCTCACCCTCTCCTCCCGGCCCTTCTCTTGATGGCTATGCAGTATTACATTAATATATGTCAGAGCAGAGCTGTATGTGTGTGTTTATGTCTCCTGGCTGCTCTGAGGCATAGTGACATGAGGTGACAGAAGTAAGGACTGTCAAGCTCTTTGACACCGCCTGGCTCTGTGACACCGCCTGGCTCTGTGACACCGCCTGGTTCTGTGACACCGCCTGACTCTGTGACACCGTCTGGTTCTGTGACACCGCCTGGCTCTGTGCCACCGCCTGGCTCTGTAACACCGCCTGGCTTTGTAACACTGCCTGGCTTTGTGATACCGCCTGGCTCTGTGACACTGCCTGTCTCTGTGACACCGCCTGGCTCTGTGACACCGCCTGTCTCTGTGATACCGCCTGGCTCTTTGACACTGCTTGTATCTGTGATACCACCAGGCTCTGTGACACTGCCTGTCTCTGTGACACCGCCTGTCTCTGTGATACCGCCTGGCTCTGTGACACTGCCTGACTCTGTGACACCCTGTGACAGAGATACCTTTTCGTGATAAGGCCTTACTTACGGGACAGACAGACAGGTTACCGTCCACTCCATCATAACGCCGCCAAGCCTGCAGCCCCACCACCCCCCACCCCCGACATCCCCAGAAACTGATGACTGAATATCAATAGCCATTTTCCATCAAATGATTGGGGAGGCAGGTTCCGTCCAAGCGTGACGGCCTCTGCCACAAACGCGGCGCATGTCCTCGGGGGAATATCAGCCAGTGCCGTTTAACCTCCACGTTTGAGGGGTAGAGGAGGAGGAGAAAAACGGAAAATGAGGGGGGAAAAGGAGAGGTAGAATAACCATAAAAATGTGTGGTGCACAATGCCTGTTATGTGACTGAGTGCATGGTGTATATTCAGTACAGCATGTGTGTATATTCTGCTCTACACTCCCCCACTCCCCCGCTCTGTGCCGTACACCTCCATGTGTCCTAATTGATAGCATGAATATGAATCTCCTTCCATATGGGGGACAGGCCCTTTACTCTTGCACCAGGGGAAAGATTTCTTCCTGCATTTGAACATGACAGTTTTATTTATACGGCAGAAAATGTACAGAGCAAGATGAGAACTCTGCATTAGTCATATAGCATCCCCAGAGAGAGTACTTATGGGATACACTGCTGCTTTACATAGTATCTCTCTGTTTTGCACTACATAGTGTATCTCTCTGTACTACATACTATCTCTCTCTGTACTACATAGTATCTCTCTCTGTACTGTACTACATAGTATCTCTCTCTGTACTGTACTGTACTATATAGTATCTCTCAGTACTACATAGTATCTCTCTGTACTGCATAGTATCTCTCTCTGTACTGTACTACATAGTATCTCTCTCTGTACTACATACTATCTCTCTCTGTACTACATAGTATCTCTCTCTGTACTGTACTACATAGTATCTCTCTCTGTACTGTACTGTACTATATAGTATCTCTCAGTACTACATAGTATCTCTCTGTACTGCATAGTATCTCTCTCTGTACTGCACTACATAGTATCTCTCTCTGTACTACATAGTATCTTTCTCTGTCTGTACTACACTACATAGTATCTCTCTCTGTACTGTACTGAATAGTATCTCTCTTTGTATTGTACTACATAGTATCTCTCTGTACTGTACTGTACTACATAGTATCTCTCTCTGTACTGTACTACATAGTAACTATCTCTGTACTGTACTACATAGTATCTCTCTCTGTACTTTACTACATAGTATCTCTTTCTGTACTGTACTGCATAGTATCTCTCTCTCTTCTACATAGTATCTCTCTCTGTACTGTACTACAAAGTATATCTTTCTGTACTGTACTACATAGTATCTCTCTCTGTACTGTACTGTACTATATAATATCTCCTCTGTACTACATAGTATCTCTCTCTGTACTGTACTGTACTACATAGTATCTCTCTCTGTACTACATAGTATCTCTCTCTGTACTGTACTACATAGTATCTCTCGCTGTACTACATAGTATCTCTCTCTCTCTGTCTGTACTACACTACATAGTATCTCTCTCTGTACTGTACTGAATAGTATCTCTCTGTGTATTGTACTGCATAGTATCTCTCTCTGGACTGTACTGAATAGTATCTCTCTCTGTACTGTACTACATAGTATCTCTCTCTGTACTGTACTGTACTACATAGTATCTCTCTCTGTACTGTACTACATAGTATCTCTTTCTGTACTGTACTGCATAGTATCTCTCTCTGTACTACATAGTATCTCTCTCTGTACTGTACTACATAGTATCTCTCTCTGTACTACATAGTATGTCTCTCTGTACTGTAATGTACTACATAGTATATCTTTCTGTACTGTACTGCATAGTATCTCTCTCTGTACTGTACTACATAGTATATATCTCTGTACTGTACTATATAGTATATCTCTGTACTGTACTGCACTACATTGTATCTCTCTCTGTACTGTACTACATAGTGTCTCTCTCTGTACTACATATTATCTCTCTCTGTACTGTACTACATAGTATCTCTCTCTGTACTGTACTACATAGTATCTCTCTCTGTACTGTACTGTACTATATAGTATCTCTTTCTGTACTGTACTACATAATAACTCTCTCTGTACTGTTCTACATAGTATCTCTCTGTACTGTACTGTACTGTGCTACATATTTTCTCTTTCTGTACTGTACTGCATAGTATCTCTTTCTGTACTGTACTACATAGTATCTCTCTCTGTACTGTTCTACATAGTATCTCTCTGTACTGTACTGTACTGTGCTACATATTTTGTCTTTCTGTACTGTACTGCATAGTATCTCTGTACTGTACTGCACTACATTGTATCTCTCTCTGTACTGTACTACATAGTGTCTCTGTACTACATAGTATCTCTCTCTCTGTACTGTACTACATAGTATCTCTCTCTGTACTGTACTGTACTGTACTATATAGTATCTCTTTCTGTACTGTACTACATAGTAACTCTCTCTGTACTACACTACATAGTATCTCTCTCTGTACTGTACTGAATAGTATCTCTCTCTGTATTGTACTGCATAGTATCTCTCTCTGGACTGTACCCAATAGTATCTCTCTCTGCACTGTACTACATAGTATCTCTCTCTGTACTGTACTGTACTACATAGTATCTCTCTCTGTACTGTACTACATAGTATCTCTTTCTGTACTGTACTGCATAGTATCACTCTCTGTACTACATAGTATCTCTCTCTGTACTGTACTACATAGTATCTCTCTCTGTACTACATAGTATGTCTCTCTGTACTGTAATGTACTACATAGTATCTCTTTCTGTACTGTACTGCATAGTATCTCTCTCTGTACTGTACTACATAGTATATCTCTCTGTACTGTACTATATAGTATATCTCTGTACTGTACTGCACTACATTGTATCTCTCTCTGTACTGTACTACATAGTGTCTCTCTCTGTACTACATATTATCTCTCTCTGTACTGTACTACATAGTATCTCTCTCTGTACTGTACTACATAGTATCTCTCTCTGTACTGTACTGTACTATATAGTATCTCTTTCTGTACTGTACTACATAGTAACTCTCTCTGTACTGTTCTACATAGTATCTCTCTCTCTGTACTGTGCTACATATTTTCTCTTTCTGTACTGTACTGCATAGTATCTCTTTCTGTACTGTACTACATAGTATATCTCTCTGTACTGTACTATATAGTATATCTCTGTACTGTACTGCACTACATTGTATCTCTCTCTGTACTGTACTACATAGTGTCTCTCTCTGTACTACATATTATCTCTCTCTGTACTGTACTACATAGTATCTCTCTCTGTACTGTACTACATAGTATCTCTCTCTGTACTGTACTGTACTATATAGTATATCTTTCTGTACTGTACTACATAGTAACTCTCTCTGTACTGTTCTACATAGTATCTCTCTCTGTACTGTACTGTACTGTGCTACATATTTTCTCTTTCTGTACTGTACTGCATAGTATCTCTTTCTGTACTGTACTACATAGTATCTCTCTCTGTACTGTACTATATAGTATATCTCTGTACTGTACTGCACTACATTGTATCTCTCTCTGTACTGTACTACATAGTGTCTCTGTACTACATAGTATCTCTCTCTGTACTGTACTACATAGTATCTCTCTCTGTACTGTACTGTACTGTACTATATAGTATCTCTTTCTGTACTGTACTACATAGTAACTATCTCTGTACTGTTCTACATAGTATCTCTCTCTGTACTGTACTGTGCTACATATTTTCTCTTTCTGTACTGTACTGCATAGTATCTCTTTCTGTACTGTACTACATAGTATCTCTCTCTGTACTGTACTATATAGTATATCTCTGTACTGTACTACACTACATAGTATATCTCTCTGTACTGTACTGTACTGTACTACATGGTATCTCTCTGTACTGTACTGTACATTGTCTGGCCTATATTCAGATGCAGGAAACTTCCCCTGCCATATCAGTATGTAGTCTATGTTATTTCCCCAGCTACTGACCACCCTCTCTCTATCTGTGACACTTTACAGTAGCTTTACAGTAACCTTCCTACAGATAGAGAGTGATAAGAGATCCAGTGGAAATGCAGTGTTAGATTATGTTACTGTCTCATGTTATCTTATCTCTGCTACTGTAACGGCCACTACAGTGCCATAGCTCCAGCACAGACACACACCCTTTTGTTTGACTCGCTGCAGTTTCCCAGCAATTACAGCTAATCGACTTCCATGTGTCTAAATCTTTAAAGGAAAGATGGGCTGTAATTGATACAAATGGATTCCATTTGAGTGGCCTTGACATAGAGTTCGATCACTACACGGCAAGTCCAAGCAGCGATGTTAAACATGAATCTCTCTCTCTCTCTCTCTCTCTCTCTCTCTCTCTCTCTCTCTCTCTCTCTCACGCTCTGTCTCCACCACAACCAGAGCTCAACCCTGGACACAACCAATACATGGGACATGTCTTTTACAGATTCTTTAACAATACCCAACATTCCACCCTATAGAGGGAAACAGATTTTAAGAAGTGGCCGATACACACATTCAGCAATGCTTTGAGGGTTAGGTAGTGTGTGAAGGGAGGTCTTTCCCTGGGTGGCTGCAGTAGTTATGTCCTCTGTGGTGTAGCTGTGTTAGCTGGGAGGAGTCGGGGACTACTGAGCCTAGCTGCTCTACTGCTCTGCTGGAGCAGAGGACCATTAGCACACTGACTCCACTTAGTTACTGTATATAGTACTGAAGCTATCCCCGGTCCCAGAGAACCTGACCCTGTGCCCTACACTTCTCCCCAATCACCAACAGTGTGCGGGAAAACACACACACACATTCCCTTACTACACTGGCCACAGCAGCGCAAGTGGAAACATCTCATAGTCTACATGGTTTTGTCTTATAAATATGATTACCATTATGTGTAACTTCCATCACCACTGGTCCTAGGATTTATTAACGCACGGCTGTGTATTATAGATGAGCATGGATGGCCCACTGGTACATCACCTACAGTACCAGTCAAAAGTTTGGACACACCTACTCATTCAAGGGTTTTTCTTTATTTTGTACTATTTTCTACAGAATAATAGTGAAGACATCAAAACTACGGTCCAACTCATCCCAAACCATCTCAATTGGGTTGAGGTCTGGTGATTGTGGAGGCCATGTCATCTGATGCAGCACTCCATCACTCCTCCTTCTTGGTAAAATACCCCTTACACAGCCTAGAGGTGTGTTTTGGGTCATTGTCCTTTTGAAAAGCAAATGATAGTCCCACTAAGCGCAAACCAGATGGGATGTCGTATTGCTGCAGAATGCTGTGGTAGCCATGCTGGTTAAGTGTGCCTTGAATTCTAAATAAATCACAGACAGTGTCACCAGCAAAGCACCCCCACACCATCACACATCCTCCTCCATGCTTCACGGTAGGAACCACACATGCAGAAATCATCATCATCATCCATTCACCTACTCTGCGTCTCACAAAGACATGGCGGTTGGAATTTAGACTCATCAGACCAAAAGACAGATTTCAAAGGACAGATTTCCACCGGTCTAATGTCCATTGCTCGTATTTCTTGGCCCAAGCAGGTCTCTTCTTATTATTGGTGTCCTTTAGTAGTGGTTTCTTTGCAGCAATTCAACCATGAAGGCCTGATTCACGCAATCTCTTCTGATTGATGAGCATGGATCTTTTTCAAGGGAAAGATGTGTCTGTTACTTGAACTCTGTGAAGCATTTATTTGGGCTGCAATTTCTGAAGTTGGTAACTGTAATGAACTTATCCTCTGCAGCAGAGGTAACTCTGGGTCTTCCTTTTCTGTGGCGGTCCTCATGAGAGCCAGTTTCATCAAAGCGCTTGATGGTTTTTGCAACTGCACTTCAAGAAACGTTGAAAGTTCTTGAAATTTAACAAAGCACACGTTAATTGAAATGCATTCCAGGTGACTACCTCATGAAGCTGGTTGAGAGAACGCCAAGAGTGTGCAAAGCTCTCATCAAGGGAAAGGGTGGCCACTTTGAAGAATCTCAAATATAACATGTATTTTGATTTGTTTAACACTTTTTTGTTACTACATGATTCCATATGTGTTATTTCATAGTTGTGATGTCTTCAGTATTATTCTACCATGTAGAAAATAGTGAAAATAAAGAAAAATGAATGAGTAGGGTTTTAACTTTTCACTGGTACTGCATGTCATCTAGATGGCCATTCATGTTATCTAGATGGCCATTCATGTTAAGGTGTTATATGGATGTTCATGTAGGGATCCCCATGGCCTTTTCTCCTCATACTGAGGCTATTCCCTGGCCATAGCTTCGTTCCTGGGTTGTCAGATGAGACACCACCCCCTAGGTTCTAGTTCAACCACTTCCAGCCTCCCACTCTTGCTTCTGGCTCACCGCACAGTGGCGCACATACACACCGACATGCACTCTCCCTCTAACTAGAGAGAATCTGGTGTTTATTTTCCTATCTCTGCTGCATACAGTATATCGGCAAAGCAGATCACATTTGACTGATGTTAGCTTCTGAGCAGGCAGCAGTGGCAGACAGAATACTGAATGTGTCTGGGATTCAGAGCCAGACTAGCTTTTCCCTCTGCTCCCTCTCTCTCGCTCACACGTATAAAAAGAGTGATGAGGAGAGGTGGGGAAATTAATTGGTTTGAAGAGATCTCTCTCTTTCTCTCACTACAGTCATCTCCTCTTTTAAAGCCTCTGCCTCCACCTGGTGAAGGAGTCAATGGGCCCCGTGCCCCTGTGGTCGGCAGAACAGAGAGGGGAACGTCTCTCTTATCTCTCCCTCTCCCGCTCCCTCTCCCTCCTCTCTAGGGCTTCCTCTCTCTCCTTCTCTCCGTGGCCCATCCTGAGAGAAGAGTAGGATGAAAGCTGAGTGATGGCTATTCTCTCAGAAACAGCAGCCTGCTAAAGAGATGGGCTCAGACAGGAGCTTACCCCAGCTGTGGAATGGAGTTTTACACTTAAGCCAAAAATCACCAGGATCTTTACATACAGCACTCACTGAGCTACAAAACAATGGTTTTAGACTTGGGATTTATTGACAGTGTCCAACCTGAGAAGGGCCTTTGGCTGTCACCAGATACGAATGGACATTATCTTCTTCTGTCTGTCTTTTTCTCAGAGATATTTACAGGGCATTCAGAAGGTATTCAGACCTCGACTTTTTCCACATTTTGTTACGTTAAAATATATTAAATCGTTTCCCTCCCCCTCATCCATCTACACACAATACTTCATAATGACAAAGCAATAACAGGTTTCTAGACATTTTTGCTCATTTATAAAATAAAAAAAACTGAAATACCACATTTACATAAGTATTCAGAACCTTTGATTAGTACTTTGTTGAAGCACCTTTGGCAGCGATTACAGCCTCGAGTCTTCTTGGGTAGGACGCTACAAGCTTGGCACGCCTGTATTTGGGGAGTTTCTCCCATTCTTCTCTGCAGATCCTCTCAAGCTCTGTCAAGTTGAATGGGGAGCATCGCTGCACAGATATTTTCAGGTCTCTCCAGAGATGTTCGATCGGGTTCAAGTCCGGGGCTCTGGCTGGGCCATTCAAGGACATTCAGAGACTTGTCCTAAAACCAGTCCTGCGTTGCCTTGGTTGTGTACTTAGGGTCATTGTCTTGTTGGAAGGTGAACCTTTGCCACAGTTTGAGGTCCTGAGCGCTATGGGGCAGGTTTTCATCAAGGATCTCTCTGTACATTGCTCCATTCATCTTTCCCTCGATCCTAACTAGTCTCCCAGTCCCTGCCCCTGAAAAACATCCCCACGGCATGATGCTGCCACCACTATGCTTCACCGTAGGGATGGTGCCAGGTTTCCTTCAGACGTGACGCTTGGCATTCAGGCCAAAGAGTTCAATCTTGGTTTCATCAGAGCAGAGAATCTTGTTTCTAATGGTCTGAGAGTCTCTAGGTGCCTTTTTGGCAAACTCCAAGCGGGCTGTCATGTGCCTTTTACTAAGGAGTGGCTTCAAGTCTGGCCACGCTACCATAAAGGCCTGATTGGTGTAGTGCTACAGAGATGGTTGTCCTTCTGGAAGGTTCTCCTATCTCCATAGAGGAACTTTAGAGCTCTATCGGATTGACAATTGTGTTCTTGGTCACCTCTCACCTCGACCTCCTTCGACCTCATGGCTTGGTTTTTTCTCTGACATGCACTCTCAACTGTGGGACCTTAGACAGGTGTGCGTTTCCAAATCATGTCCAATCAATTGAATTTACCACAGGTGGACTCCAATCAAGTTGTAGAAACATCTCAAGGATGATCAATGGAGACAGCATGCACCTGATCTCAATTCCGAGTCTCATAGCAAAGGGTCTGAATACTTATGTAAATTAGGAGTTTCTGTTTTTTATTTTTAATACATCTGCAACAAAAAAAGTTTTCGCATTGTCATTATGGGGTTTTGTGTGTAGATTGGTGAGGATTTGTTTTCATTTAATCAATTTTAGAATAAGTCTGTAACGTAATAAAATGTGGAAAAAGTCATGGTGTCTGAATACTTTCCGAAGGCATTGTAGTTAGGAAATGTAGCCTTCTTCAACATATCAGATTCACTTACTGCTGTTACCGAAGATACAACGTGATACACGACAGTATTGTTATAACTTCTCCTGACAACTGAGAAGCATGGAGTTACAGGGAGCATGTGTTGTTCCCAGGCACTGAGAATGCATCCCAAATGGCACCCTATTCCCTATATAGTGCACTACTTTTGAAAAGGGCCCTGGTCAAAAGTATTGCACTATATAGGGAATAGGGTGCCGTTTGAGACACAACCTGAGGGTGAAGTTGTGGAGTAGATGATGCAACAGTTTCCCAGTAGACAGCCCTGGTTTTGTCTTGTCTTGGTTTAGACTCAGAGCAGCTGGAGGGGATTGTTCTCCCTTAGCGCCCTTAGTGTTGAGATAGGAAATACCTATCAATTCATCATATGGGACGGAAGTATATCTAATCAATGTGAATAATATTAGTCTCATTGTCTCATACATCATCTTGTCTCCTGAGGGTGTTCAGCAGGTGTGATGGATCACCAGTAGAGCATGACATGTCATCTTCCCATACTGTAAATGACCCACCCGATGGTGGTGTTGTGTATGTATGTGACTTCATAATCAACCAACAGGGCCTTAATCTCACTCTGTTTGCCCTACTAGCTCCTGCAGGGACAGGGTTCCAGATAAATCTGCTTCAAACGGGTTTATAAACCATTCTCCTGCACCGTGTGTAATCATTGTGCGTTCAGGAGAGTAAGGTTCGGTCGGCGGGGGTGAGAGACGAGAGGGAGAACCACTCTGTTTGTCCTACCTATCCCCTCCTGCCTTTTCTCCATTTGTCTCTCCTCATTGGATAATAGAAATACCGGTGTGGAAGGCTAGTGTCGTGCCTCAAACATCAAGAACTCTATTTCCCAAACTGACAGAATCATTTACCATTCCCCATATTCACAAGCAGTTAATTAAAAGTTCCAGGTAGCCCATCGTACTACATCTCCTCACTGTAAATGCTGGGAGAGAAACATAAAACTGTCCGTTTAACTTCCAAGGAAAGAAATTTCGATTAACGTGCGCTGGATTTATACACGGGAGCTCCTCTCGCTGTTGTTCTGACAATAAAGACACGGAGAGGAGAACTCGGTGCATCCGTAAAGTCTAAACTCCTACATCTTTGGATACACAGACAGATTTGTCCAGGAGTAACGTTTTCTCAGGAGAAGATCGATGAAAAGACTGTATATTAAAGTCATCCTTGACCTCAACTGTCACGTAGATGGTCTTGTTTTCTAATTGACAGTATATATGTATGGATTAAGTGGATCATGATCCATAATCAATGGATGTTCTGACTGATGTCACGCTACAGGATATGGTTATCGCGGAGATGGTCATCTATACTCTACTCTAGCTGAATAGATGTCCATGGTAAGGTCAGGTGATGTCAGCAGTGTAAAACGGTAACATAATGTGACTCATTGGTTGTAATTGGCCGCCGCAGTGCTTACATAGACAGAATCAACTGCTGTAATGAAGAGAAAATGGCCCTGGTGGTATTGATTTTGGTACAGTAGAGTACAGTGGAGAAACCTTAGCCCTGTTCTGTCGTGTTAGGTGCAGAGTTAGTATGAGAATGTGTGTTCTGTCATGTTAGTTTGGAGTTAGTATGAGAATGTGTGTTCTGTCGTGTTAGTTTGGAGTTAGTATGAGAATGTGTGTTCTGTCATGTTAGTTTAGAGTTAGAATGATAATGTGTGTTCTGTCGTGTTAGTTTAGAGTTAGAATGATAATGTGTGTTCTGTCGTGTTAGTTTAGAGTTAGAAGGATAATGTGTGTTCTGTCGTGTTAGTTTAGAGTTAGAAGGATAATGTGTGTTCTGTCATGTTAGTTTAGAGTTAGAATGATAATGTGTGTTCTGTCGTGTTAGTTTAGAGTTAGTATGAGAATGTGTGTTCTGTCATGTTAGTTTAGAGTTAGAATGATAATGTGTGTTGTGTCGTGTTAGTTTAGAGTTAGAATGATAATGTGTGTTCTGTCGTGTTAGTTTAGAGTTAGAATGATAATGTGTGTTGTGTCGTGTTAGTTTAGAGTTAGAATGATAATGTGTGTTCTGTCGTGTTAGTTTAGAGTTAGAATGATAATGTGTGTTGTGTCGTGTTAGTTTAGAGTTAGAATGATAATGTGTGTTGTGTCGTGTTAGTTTAGAGTTAGAATGATAATGTGTGTTGTGTCGTGTTAGTTTAGAGTTAGAATGATAATGTGTGTTCTGCCGTGTTAGTTTAGAGTTAGAATGATAATGTGTGTTCTGTCGTGTTAGTTTAGAGTTAGAATGATAATGTGTGTTGTGTCGTGTTAGTTTAGAGTTAGAATGATAATGTGTGTTCTGCCGTGTTAGTTTAGAGTTAGAATGATAATGTGTGTTCTGTCGTGTTAGTTTAGAGTTAGAATGATAATGTGTGCTTTTGGAAGAAAAAAAACGTTCTTCCATCTATGAGCTTCCTCGGGGAACATACATATTATTTGCCTACAATGCTTTAACAACTTTCACTAACCCAAAGCTCAGCTTGGTCAGCCCAGCCTCCTTTAAACAAGCACTATCTGGTTTTGTTGCTATGATAACATGCGGTGGGGCATAGCTCCTGTTGTACAATACAGTAGCATCTCTTCCTCCACTTAGTCCTTTAAATGTTTTCATTTTGATGAAGAGGGGTGAAGCTACTGAACATGGTACAGGCCAGGGAGGTGTATTGAGCTGAGTGGTTAAAGTCTGTTAGAGCAGTAACTAGGTGTCCTCGCTGGAGCTAAAACGTCCCTCCTTCACCTCCTCCTGGCACTTAGCTCTACTCCTCTACTCCTCTACCAGGAGTGTTCAGTCAGGACCCTCACCTCCACACGTCTTGTCTGCATCCGGATACACTCTTATGGGTGTATAAAAGACCAACAAATCGGATTGAAATGTTTATTGGCATGGAGGGTGTCTTTACGAGGAGTGATTGAGGCTGAAGCTCAATGATGACAAGCAAATGACTGCTTGTGGGTGTCATTCATTCAGTACACTCTTAGAAAAAAGGTGCTACCTAAAAGGGTTCTTTGGCTGCCCCCATAGTAGAACACTGAAGAACTGTTTTTGGTTACATATAGAACTTTCCACGGAAGGTTATACATGGAACACAAAAAGGCTCTACCGGGTACTAAAAGGGTTATACAATGGGGACAGCTGAATAACCCTTCTGGAACCTTTTTTTTCTAACTTGCTCGTCAACGAGTGTCTGCACAGCCAGGCGCTAAAATAGAACTTACATTTGTGATGCTTGACACACTGCAAGTTCCGCCTCTCCCATCTCCTCATTGGTTTTTCGGAGCCTATGCCCACGTGGGTGATTGATAGATGAGGGGGTCCACACCCCAGTCCAACTCGTGGTGGTAATGCACCTTAAAGTTGGTTACCAACCGCCATATAAAGTCCACAGAAGAAGAAGAAGCCTGAAGGAGGAGAGATTATTAGAAACAAACGTTTACTCTTTTATCTGTGGATTAATTGTCGGAGTAGAGGACCTTGTGCATTTCAGGTAAGAACAACCCAAGGTTTATATCCCAGGACAAATTAACTAGCAACAGCAAGCTAGCTAAATTGCCATAAATGTTTAATGCTTTTCGACCGGTCCCCAAAATAAAATAGTTTGTTCCGAGTTTGTTTTTATATTTCAACCTTCGTGTCCTGATAGCGTCTGGTGTGTGTTGACAAAATCAACATGCGCGCAAGCAGTCAGCGGTCAGCGCAAGCGGTCAGCATGTAAGAGTGTAGGTTGTGACCAGAGGTAGAAAGGAATTCACCAAGTCACCTGCCTGTTTGGTCAGTGGCATGTGAGGCAGATTTTGTGTGAGAGTGTGCTGGTCCTCTCTTTGTCCTCTGTGAGAATGTGGTGGCCGCCATCAAGAGCGCAGCACAGGTGACAGTGCCGCACGGCATTTGGGCCCTTTCTCTCTCTCTCCCTCTCTCCCTTTCCCCCCTCTCCCTCTCTCTCTTTCTCTGTGTCTCACACACTCTCTCTCTCTCTCCCTCACTCTCCCTCTCTCTCAAAGCTGTGTCTGTGTCAGTGGCTGTGATGTATGGTCTCATTTGCCATATTTCTCTCTATGCCCAGCCGAATTCAAGACAGATGACAGGGAAAAGGAATGAAAAAAGCATCCAGAAGGAAAAGTTTGTTCTTGTGAAATGAAGCCTTGTCGTTTTCGGGGTGGGCAGAGGGATGACCTAATCTGTATGTGTGTGTGACACCATGGGCTGGTTCTGAAGGGGTGCTAACAGAATGACCCATCCATCACAGTATTGTGCTCTGATAGCACATTCTATTTTGGCGCAAATTACACAGATGGAGCAATTACAGTAGGCCTGCCGAGCCGGGCCCATGCTGCTGCCCTTATGTGAAATGAAATATCAGAGTCGCAATTACATTTGTGTGTCTCCCTCCGTCCCCTCGCTCTCACCCTCTCACCCTCTCTCCTCCCCCTAGCTCCCTCATCCCCCTAGCTCCCTCCCTCTCACCTTCTCACCCTCTCTCCTCCCCCTAGCTCTCTCCTCCCCCTAGCTCCCTCCCTCTCACCCTCTCACCCTCTCTCCTCCCCCTAGCTCCCTCCTTCCCCTCCCTCTCACCCTCCCATCCTCTCACCCTCTCACCCTCTCTCCTCCCCCTAGCTCCCTCCTTCTCACCCTCTCACCCTCTCTCCCTCCCCCTAGCTCCCTCCTTCCCCTCCCTCTCACCCTCTCACCCTCTCTCCTCCCCCTAGCTCCCTCCTTCCCCTCCCTCTCACCCTCTCACCCTCTCCTCCCCCTAGCTCCCTCCTTCCCCTCCCTCTCACCCTCTCTCCTCCCCCTAGCTCCCTCCCTCTCACTCTCTCACCCTATCTCCCTCCCCCTAGCTCCCTCCTTCCCCTCCCTCTCACCCTCCCATCCTCTCACCCTCTCTCCTCCCCCTAGCTCCCTCCCTCTCACCCTCTCACCCTCTCTCCTCCCCCTAGCTCCCTCCTTCCCCTCCCTCTCACCCTCTCATCCTCTCTCCTCCCCCTAGCTCCTTCCTTCCCCTCCCTCTCACCCTCTCACCCTCTCTCCTCCCCCTAGCTCCCTCCTTCCCCTCCCTCTCACCCTCTCTCCTCCCCCTAGCTCCCTCCTTCCCCTCCCTCTCACCCTCTTTCCTCCCCCTAGCTCCCTCCTTCCCCTCCCTCTCACCCTCTCTCCTCCCCCTAGCTCCCTCCTTCCCCTCCCTCTCACCCTCTCCCCCTCCCTCCTCCCCCTAGCTATCTCCTTCCCGTGGCTGATTAAGACGTTCTCCATTGTGACCTAAATGAGAGGCTCATTTGTGGCTGTTATTTATTTGTAATAAATCCCTCCCCCTGTCGCTGGACCAGAGATGAATGGTAGTGTCCTCCGCCTTCACTGCCTGTAGCAGTAAATAGGCCAGAAGGAAAATGCCATTTTTAATATGAATAGGTGCTCTTAGTAATAGTCTCTGTACCTCTTGGTAAGACAAAGGACTCTGGCGGGGAACCTAAGATCTTCCTTCCTATTATTTGCTTTATAAAACTCAGTAATTGAAATGTTCCATTGAAATATTATCTTCCCCTGTATCACCCGACCTATTGAGTAAACTCTATCTGCTATGGCTTTTATGTTTTAATAATATACGGTATGTGTGTCTGGATTTTTCTGCCTGCCTCATCATAATCTTTAGTCACTTTTGTCCAGGGGAATGTAATGACAGCTATTTACTGTTATTTCCTCTGTGGTTATTTAGTGTAATAATGACATCAGGACTATCAGAGGCACTGCTATCTCTATACAGTATATCTGCTTTTGCATGCACTCATGTAGTAAAAATACATTTTTATTCTACCTAGGCCTTTACTTAAGGGCTGTTCTGAGCAAGGGCTGTTCTGAGGCCCGAGGTGAGGCCAAGGTAATTCCTGGGTTTGAGTGCATTATTGCTTTTATAAAACTGTTTCCAATATATTTATACAAATATGAATGACATGTTTTCATTCAAAACATAATTTGAATGAGTAAATTTGTTGCTTTGCATTCTGAAGTTATTATCCAAGTGGGCTGGTCTTTTTTAGTTATTTTCTCCTGTTTTGACCCAGTTGTTAATTCTAATCGTTCTATAAATTCAATGATAATGATTTAATAAATGTCCAATAGGCAACAACTATTATTGTTAGCGAGTCCGAGTTAACCAAGGTAGTTGGTGATGTTAATAGAGATGTTTCCATTGATGGGACACGAGTGGAAGAACTTGGTTCTGGCGCTGGTTGGTGATAGCCAGTGCTTGTCTCTACTTTGCTGGCACCGGAGAGATCGCATTTGTAAAATGATACATTGTTTCACAGGTCATAGAGGCAGACAGGGAGGTTTACTCAACCCCCAACTGTTGCAAACCAAATAGTAACATGAGAAAATAATGTGTAGACACTTTTCCTGAGAGATTTCCTGCCTGGGCTGTGGGACATTGGAATTATGACATTAACATGTTATGGTATTTTGCAGGAGTTGTTGTCCGACAACTCCCGCATATCAACCAATCAGCATCCAGGATCCAAACGACCCGTTTTATAATTAAGCAATAAGCCACGAGGAGGTGTGCTATATGGCCAATATACCCCGGCTAAGGGCTGTTCTTACACACGACGCAATGCGGAGTGCCTGGATACAGCCCTTAGTCGTAGTATGTTGGCCACATACCACAAAGCCCTGAGGTGCCGTATTGCTATTATAATCTGGTTAACAACGTAATTAGAGCGGTAAAAATACATGTTTTGTCATACATGTGGTATATGGTCTGATATACCACGGCTGTCAGCCAATCAGCGTTCAAAGAGAGGTCCAGCTCCATACTAGATTATCTCTTGTTAGTCAATAATTGCAGTCCTCCCAGCAGTGAAGTCCTCAATGGTCTCAGATGAAATTGATCCTGTTTGATTTCTGACACTTGATTTAGAAGATGCCTGCGGTTGTAATGTAATACTAGCCCAGTGAGGGGGTGTAGGTTGACTCCTGCTGAATGTGTGGAACCCAACAGGCATGCAGGCAGGCAGTGAGAGAAAGGTGGAGAGAGAGAGAGAGAGAGAGAGAGACAGAAAGAAAGGGATGCTGCTCTGGGCAGAAGTAAGTCTGCATACTGTACATGTGCACACACACACACACACACACACACACACACACACACACACACTCTCTCTCTCTCTCTCTTCCTCTTCCCTACTGACCCCAGACGTGTTTCTCACAGTCCTACAGTCTGTAATGTTTCTGCTCAAACAGTTTGGTGCAGTGGAGCTATTTATGTGGATGAATAGAAAGCCTAAATACTATATTCAAGCCCAGTACGATGACAAAGACACAGAACACATACAGGATGTGGAATTGTTGACCTCCAGTCCTGAGTGAAGCAGCTGGGAGTGTGTGAGCTGTGCTCTCTGCTATCTGAGTGTGACAGGAATAACTGTGGTCAGGGCTGCAGGCTCCCAACAGCTGCCCCACAAACATTGTCACGGATTGCCCTCGGACACACACACACACATGGATGGACGCATGCTCACTCGCATCCACACATCCAATCACACACACAAATACACACAGAGGCCCAATAATAGTCTAATATGTTGGTGTCCAGTCAGTGAGGAGACGGTTGCGTTTAACAGTGCAGGCCAGGGGGTGATTGAGTCCAGGCAGCACGGCTGTCCGTCTGTCACCGACTCGCTAAACAGAACACGCAAGCCATGAGCACGACCATAAAGAGACCAGGGCTGAGATGTGCCAGAGACAAGGACTAATCTAAGGTGAACATCTGTTTTTTTAGAAAGTAAACTGCACAGTATGTCAGATTATGATGGCGAATGACATACGTCAACAAAGACTCAATTCACACTCAGCCAATCCCTCAGTAAACTCTTGACGCATTCTATGGCGTAAACCGTGTGTATTGTGTGTTTCCAGGTGAGCCGTGTTCCAGTGGAGAGCTGTGAGCAGTACTCCTCCTGCAGCGGCTGCCTGGGGTCAGGAGATCCCCACTGTGGCTGGTGTGTCCTCCACAATGTGTAAGTACTGAATGACCACACGGAGCTGCTCTGACGCTGCCTTCCTGACATTACTATGTCCTCAACTCCATACTATCAAGTCACCTGAAGAACCAAAATTCTCTCTCTGTCAGGTGTTCCAGGAAGGATCGTTGTGAGAGGGCTGATGAGCCTCAGCGTTTTGCCTCCCGAGTGGAGCAGTGTGTCAAACTCAGTGTCCAGCCTGGAAACATCTCTGTCACCATGTCTGAAGTGCAGGTAACTCACCTGACAATAAATCCTGTGTGCGTGTGTGTGTGTGTATGTGGACGTGTTGAACTATTCTTGTGGGGACCAGAAGTCCCCACAAAATTTGACCAACTGGGGAGATTTTGTTAGTCCCCACAAGGTCAAATGCTATTTCTAGGGGTTTAGGGTTAAGGTTACAATTAGTGTTAGGATTAGAATTAGGAGCTAGAGTTAGTTTTAGGTTAGGAGCTAGGGTTAGTTTTAGGGTTAGGGTTAGAAGCTAGGATTAGGTTAAGGGTTAAGGTTAGGTTTTTGGGTTAAGGTTAGGATTAGGGTACGGGTTAGGGATAGGGGTTAGGGAAAATAGGATTTTGAACGGGACTGAATTGTGTGTCCCCACATGTTTAGTTGTACAAGACTGTGTGTGTGTAGTGTGGTGTGTGCGTCCATTTGTGTGACTGAGAGTGTGTGTCCTCACATTGACTTGTCCCTCACACTCTCCTCTCTCTCTGTATTCCTAGCTGGTGCTGCAGGCCCAGAATGTGCCTAACCTTTCGGCAGGGGTCAACTGCTCCTTTGAGGACTACACTGAGACAGAGGGACGCATCTTTGGGGGACGCATTTACTGCCTGTCCCCTTCCACACGAGAGGTCGCCCCCATCACACGCAACCAGGGTGAGACAAGAAGCCACAGCATCCTCATGCTGCTATTTGCTAGTTATATACATCAGTTGCACTGTGTTAACAAAATAGCATTATTGTATTAAGTGTTTGTGTGTAGATTGTGTCATACTGATATACTGTGACTCTTTCTAGGGGACAAGCGCACTGTGAAGCTGTATCTGAAGTCTAAGGAGACAGGAAAGAAGTTTGCCAGTGTAGACTTTGTCTTCTACAACTGCAGTGTGCACCAATCGTAAGTTTGGTTTTAAGTCAGTGTGTGTGTGTGTGTGTGTGTGTGTGTGAGAGAGAGAGCGATAAAGAGAAAAATACTGTATATATATAGAGAGTGAGATATCCTCCCCTCTCTGTTCTGTAGCCTGTGTTACTGCTGATGAGATCAGACTCTTAATGTAATTTCCTTAATAACTTGGAGCTCCTCTGATTCATTGATAATGTTTTACCACACTGAGTTATGTTACTTTCCATCTGAGATCCATCTCTTTCTTTCCCTCTCTTCCTCCCTCCCTCCCTTCATCTACCCCATTCTCTCCACATCCTGCCTTGAGGCTCTCAGACCCTGTTTCTATCCCACTCCCCTAGCTCTGCCTTTCACTAAACATAGATATGGACCAAATATCCCCATCTCCGCTCTCACCCTTATCATTTCCCATTCCATTACTATATCTTTCATCTCTCTCTATCCCTTCCTCTCTTCTTTTCCTCTCACTTCCTCTCTCATCCCCTTTCCCCTTATTTATCTTCTTTATCTCCTCCTCTCTACCACTCCCCTATCATCCTCCCTCTACCTCCCCTCACCTCCCTCTACCACTCCCCTATCCTCCTCATCCTCTCCCTCCTCCCTCTACCTCCCCTCACCTCCCTCTACCACTCCCCTATCCTCCTCATCCCCTCCCTCCTCCCTCTACCTCCCCTCACCTCCCTCTACCACTCCCCTATCCTCCTCATCCTCTCCCTCCTCCCTCTACCTCCCCTCACCTCCCTCTACCACTCCCCTATCCTCCTCATCCTCTCCCTCCTCCCTCTACCTCCCCTCACCTCCCTCTACCACTCCCCTATCCTCCTCATCCTCTCCCTCCTCCCTCTACCTCCCCTCACCTCCCTCTACCACTCCCCTATTCTCCTCATCCTCTCCCTCCTCCCTCTACCTCCCCTCACCTCCCTCTACCACTCCCCTATCCGCCTCATCCTCTCCCTCCCCTATAACTCTTCCATCTCCTCTCCTCTTCCCCTCCTCCCTCTAACTCCCCTCACCTCCCTCTGTCTCTCCCCTATCCCCTCCTGCTACCCATCTCTTCCTTTCATGCTCTCCTTCACCCCCTCTCCTTCTCTCCTCTCTCCTGTTGGTCCTCTCTCCTGCCGGTCCAGATGTTCTGTGCCCCTCCTCTCTGCTTTTATTTATCAAACAGATTTTTTTTTCCTGGCCCCTGCTCTGTGAGCTGCATACATTAGCATAGCAATATTCTCCTAATTAGCTGGCCTGGCGCCCCATTAGAGCTGGACATAATGGAGAACGTATGTAAAGTGTTCACCTGGACCTCTTATCAAGGCCTGGTTCAATGTCTTTGAACCTAGAGAATGTGTGATTATTTATGCGCCTCTGTATATGTGTGTGTGTGTGTGTGTGTGTGTGTATGACAGGGCTGGTGAAGCACCCCCACGTTTTCTCTCTCCTCTCATTGAATAAGCAGGCGTAGCGAGGTCTTTGATGTGATGTATGCAACACACTCCCTCAGGACATTACAGTACACTACAGTCTAGTTTTAACAGTCCAGCCTCATCAGCCACACAGAACCCACGCGACCTCCTGACCTACTCCCCTCCTGACCCCTGACCCCAGCGTGTGTAGGCTGCCAACAGGCCGGGCATGCCAACTCACCCTCTGGGAAATAAATAGCTTTTCCTCAGAGGCGACTGGCATTGTGGGTGGGGAGGGCACGTATTTGGCAAGGCAAATTATCCCGCCGGGTATTTACATACTAAGTAATAATATTTGAGTTTTGCATTAAAAAGACAGCCGGAATAGTTTAATTGAGCGTGTGAGGGACTGAATTAATTTTCAACCTGATGAGGGTGGAGGAAGAGATGGAGAGGGGGGATGAAGCAAGTGAAGGAGAGATGGATTGTGCCCATTGTGTCGGGATACAGCGTCCAGAGAGCTAAAAGGATAGCGCCTCAACCAATCCACAATCCCCATTAGAATACGAAAAGAAGGATGTAATGCATGCAGGGATTGGGAGCTCTTGAAAAGGCCCACTCATGGAAAGCAGAAAACCCCTCGACAGGCTCTCGTCGGAGGGCTGGGTGTTCACGCTATTCCCCTAATACTGGACCGGCCTGGTTGGTTGACCACCTGGAGACGTTTCACTGTTGTAACAGGACAAGAACATACGGCTCCAACGTTCTGATAACATCCTATCAATGTAAAGAATCGTTTAGATGGGAGGAAGAGGTCTTATTTTGTGGTGACCACTCTCACTTCAATGATCCCAATAGTATTTTCAATCTAACATGGACTTTGTTCTCTGAGCATACTGATCTATCTGTCTGAGATCACACGGTAGGTGTTAGGGTAGCAAATAGAGAACAGAGAAATTGCCAGGCATCTGATAGATGTTATGAGTTGTTAGATTTGAGATAGAGGGGGGAAGATGAGTTTGTTATTGCCCAGGTTCAGGTGTGATATTACCAGCCAGCAGAGGGTGAGTGATAAGGCTCTGGTCCAGACATGATGCCACTCTGCCTGGCAGTACGGTCTAATAGTCTGGATCTCTCAATCCCTTTCCACTACCTCTCCCTCTTCTCTCATCTACCTCTACCTTTCCTCCTGAACCAGGCAGAACAAAGGAAACAGACTCAGAGTCCCTCAGCCTGGAAGTGTTCATTCACCCAGCTCCTGAATAGGCAGTATTGAAACAGTGAAGCATGTTTGTAATTTAACCAGAGACAAAGAAAGCCGTAATTGAATATGATAATTATATCTATGTATCTGTCTGTTTGCTGATACTGAAATGAAAAGCATGTTTACATTGGGAAAGGTCTACTGTAGGTCTGCTGTAATATACAGTGCCTTGCGAAAGTATTCGGCCCCCTTGAACTTTGCGACCTTTTGCCACATTTCAGGCTTCAAACATAAAGATATAAAACTGTATTTTTTTGTGAAGAATCAACAACAAGTGGGACACAATCATGAAGTGGAACGACATTTATTGGATATTTCAAACTTTTTTAACAAATCAAAAACTGAAAAATTGGGCGTGCAAAATTATTCAGCCCCCTTAAGTTAATACTTTGTAGCGCCACCTTTTGCTGCGATTACAGCTCTAAGTCGCTTGGGGTATGTCTCTATCAGTTTTGCACATCGAGAGACTGACATTTTTTCCCATTCCTCCTTGCAAAACAGCTCGAGCTCAGTGAGGTTGGATGGAGAGCATTTGTGAACAGCAGTTTTCAGTTCTTTCCACAGATTCTCGATTGGATTCAGGTCTGGACTTTGACTTGGCCATTCTAACACCTGAATATGTTTATTTTTGAACCATTCCATTGTATATTTTGCTTTATGTTTTGGATCATTGTCTTGTTGGAAGACAAATCTCCGTCCCAGTCTCAGGTCTTTTGCAGACTCCATCAGGTTTTCTTCCAGAATGGTCCTGTATTTGGCTCCATCCATCTTCCCATCAATTTTAACCATCTTCCCTGTCCCTGCTGAAGAAAAGCAGGCCCAAACCATGATGCTGCCACCACCATGTTTGACAGTGGGCATGGTGTGTTCAGGGTGATGAGCTGTGTTGCTTTTACGCCAAACATAACGTTTTGCATTGTTGCCAAAAAGTTCCATTTTGGTTTCATCTGACCAGAGCACCTTCTTCCACATGTTTGGTGTGTCTCCCAGGTGGCTTGTGGCAAACTTTAAACGACACTTTTTATGCTTATCTTTAAGAAATGGCTTTCTTCTTGCCACTCTTCCATAAAGGCCAGATTTGTGCAATATACGACTGATTGTTGTCCTATGGACAGAGTCTCCCACCTCAGCTGTAGATCTCTGCAGTTCATCCAGTGTCATAATGGGCCTCTTGGCTGCATCTCTGATCAGTCTTCTCCTTGTATGAGCTGAAAGTTTAGAGGGACGGCCAGGTCTTGGTAGATTTGCAGTGGTCTGATACTCCTTCCACTTCAATATTATCGCTTGCACAGTGCTCCTTGGGATGATTAAAGTTTGGGTAATCTTTTTGTATCCAAATCCGGCTTTAAACTTCTTCACAACAGTATCTCGGACCTGCCTGGTGTGTTCCTTGTTCTTCATGATGCTCTCTGTGCTTTTAACGGGCCTCTGAGACTATCACAGTGCAGGTGCATTTATACGGAGACTTGATTACACACAGGTGGATTGTATTTATCATCATTAGTCATTTAGATCAACATTGGATCATTCAGAGATCCTCACTGAACTTCTGGAGAGAGTTTGCTGCACTGAAAGTAAAGGGGCTGAATAATTTTGCACGCCCAATTTTTCAGTTTTTGATTTGTTAAAAAAGTTTGAAATATCCAATAAATGTCGTTCCACTTCATGATTGTGTCCCACTTGTTGTTGATTCTTCACAAATACAGTTTTATATCTTTATGTTTGAAGCCTGAAATGTGGCAAAAGGTCGCAAAGTTCAAGGGGGCCGAATACTTTCGCAAGGCACTGTATATACACTACAGTATGTAGACTTAAGAAACAGATTCTGTAATATATATACACTACAGTATGTAGACTTAAAGAAACAGATTCTGTAATATATATACACTACAGTATGTAAACAGATTCTATATTTGATGAAGTTGTCATGTACTCTGTGGTCCTGGGTGGTCTGATTAGCAGCCAGGAAACATTGACTTGTTTGCAGTAGCACACTCAGAGCACTGCAGAGACTTCCTGCTGTAGGACATGCAGTAGCTCCCCGGTGTGTCTCTGTGTGTGTCCCTGTACGTCTCTCAGTGTGGTGCTGAGAATCAGCAGGGTTCAAAGAGCATTGCCCCCCTCTTCTGTCTGGATCTGGCTGGGATCGATAGACCCAGATGTCTGGAGACTAGAAGGTATTATCCCTTCAGAAGCAAACAAATAGCAGGCTGTTAGCATAGCACAAATCCACCCACCCACCCTCTCTCACTCTCTCTCCCCCCTCTCTCTCTCTCTCTCTCTCTCTCTCTCTCTCTCTCTCTCTCCCCCCCTCCCCTCCTCCCCATAGAAACACACATACAGGAATCGATTATAGACTTTATCCAGTAGAGCTCGGATGGTAGTGGGTCCTGCTTATTATAGTAGTCTGTAGCTCTGCTACACATGCCTCATTCAGTCACTGGAATATGGGGGTAGGAGGCAAGTTAAAGGGCTTTGTAGAACTCATAAAGATTTTTGAGAAATCAATGTGTTTATGTGGGGCGAAGCAGAGTGGAGTCAAACTAATGCATGCATTTTATTTTATCCCATTTTTACTCTCCTGTAGCTATAACAACCTTGTTGAGGCTGCTGGTAATCCATGTTCATTTATGCTTTCTGAACTAAGGAAAAGGGAGTCTGGAGAAAAATCAGGCTTATCTGGGCCTTGCAGCTTATTTGAATGTAAACCTTTGAACATGTTGAATAGGAAGGAGGAGTATATCGCTCTAGTCATTTTCCTCTCTATGGTTATTTTACTGTCTTTTGGAGACATGGTATCTGGAAGAGGAAAACATTGCTCTGTTCTGCTCTGCTCACACCTTTCAGTGGCTTACACAGATGCTTCAATGTGCTTTACCCTTTGACCTTGCACTCCTACCACACTATACTGTTAGCTCCGAGGTGCAATAATCACACGGACACACACTGACACATTCTTCCTGAAGTAAGTTACTCTATCGAAGTGACTTTAATAGTTTGAGGTAGATGAGCCAGGAGCCTCAGAGGCAAGGGTTGGTCCTGGACATCTATTCTAGAGGCTGATTGGTCAATTAACTGAGTCACATGTTTCATTAAGGAGCTTGTCGTATCCTAGAGGGCTGTGTTGTATTCTAATGTTGCTTCGAAATGATCGTTAAAT